>NC_058131.1:210949293-211249293 GCF_016433145.1 Gracilinanus agilis
TCTCTCTCTCTCTCTCTCTCTCTCTCTCTCTCTCTCTCTCTCTCACACACACACACACACACACACACACACACACACCCGCTATGTCTTTCATGTTTCTATTTATCAATGTGCTTTTTTTTTCTGGAGATGGACATTCACAAGTTATTCAAACATTATTTCCGTATCTTTGTTGTACTTGTTTTGCTTTTCATAATTTCATGAAGATCTTTTCATGCGTTTTTGTTATTGTTCTTTTTGACAATCTGCTCATAATTTCTTATGGCACACAATGCCATAGCTTCTTCAGTCATTCTACATTTGAAGAGCAACCAGAATTCCTATTTTAAGTGATTCTTCAACCTCAGTTTTCCCCACTAGCATAGATGACAGACATCATCCATCATGCCTAGGCAAAATGTTTTAACAAACAAGTTAATGGACCCAGGTTAAGGCCCCTTAACCAAGACCAACACTTAATTTTTCAGAGAAAGAAGTTGGATCTCAAGGAAGTGTGATTACCTGCTTGAGGCCACAAAACTAGTTAAACCCAGGGCTATAATCCAGGTCTCCTGTTTTTAAATTTAGGTTCTTGTTTCCTACCCTACATTGGAAAGGGAGGAATACTGTATCTTATACTCTAAGGTGTTTTCTAATCCAAGGGGACAAGAGGATTATAAAATGTAAGTGACCCAAATACAATCGAAAATATAACCATTTAAAATATTTTCTTTATTTCAGGCTTTGGATGTTGACCGTACAGTTCTTTACAAAATGAAGAAATCAGTGAAAGCAATAAACATCTCTGGGCTGGGTGAGTACCTGATGGACTATCCTGTGGGGATCAAAGCTCTCTACCTAGCATTGATGATGGCTGAATTAGCTTTTTTTCTGTATATGTAAATAACAGGAGAGTTTGATGATTCATTTTCTTGTAGAATCCAGGTTCTACATTTTAATAAAAATAGAAAGATGAAGTCTCATGATAGTGCTTCAGTCTCATTTGTTCTCCTTGTTTCTCAGCCCACTGTTTTTATCTTGTCCTCTAATGTGCTTGTTCTCTTCAGCTTTTTTTTCTTAGTAATTCTCCGCACAAACCTTCTTAGATCACATCATGTTCATCTTTGCCTTTCTAGCTTGGCTCACACCATTTCCCAAGCTTGGATTCACAGGTCCAAATTGTTAAAATTAGAAGGAATCTTCGAGGTCATCTACAGTAACCTTCCACACATTGTAGTAGTCATCTATAATATCCCTGACGATTGTTGTCCAGCATCTACTTGAATAATTCCCCTGATGGAATACTCATTATTCAGCAAAAAGTCATGTTTATTTTTGGATAGCTCCAGACATATAGAGTTACAATATAGTTAGATCAACAATAAATGCTATCAGAGTTGGGAATGGGGGAGAAAAAGTGAAAAGAGAGCATTGATTTTAATCTGGGGTGATGCTATGGAAGAGACAGTTTGGGTTGGGTTTTGAAGGATGAGTGAGATTTGGGCAAGTGACAGGAGAAGAGAACATTTATGATGTTTGCATACCTACATGTTCCAGTTACTATCATTATAACCCCTTTGTCCCAGTGGACAGATATATATATATGTACATAAATATATTCATTATAGCTCCTGGAGGCAGACTTAGCTTTGATCCTGTTGCTTGAAATCATAAAATTTTAGAGGTCAAAGGAACCTTAGAGATGATCTTGTTCAGTGCCTCATTTTATAGATGAGGCAGCTAAGGTTCATAGAGGAGACACACCATTTTTAATGTTACATAATGAGCCTAAACAGAGCAGAATCAAGGTTTCTTGTCATTCTCTTGTCATTTTACTTGTCATTACTACTGTCTTAAGTTGGGTAATTTTTGTTAATTTGATCATCATTGATAGTTTTTTATAATTATACTTTATAGTATTGCTTGCTTTTATATATGTTGAACCATCCTGCTAGATCGTCAAATTCATGGAGCAGGGGTTATTTCTATTACCTTTCTCTCTTTCTCTAATGCTTAGTATATTCAGTGCAGTTACTTAATAAATGGTTGTTAATTAAATTAATGAATGATGACTTGTCCAGATGGCCAGAAAGACGTCTCTGATATCCTCAAATCAATAAGCATTCATTTTATTTAGAATGGGAGAATAACTGCTTGACTTTTTTAAAGATACTTTAAAGAGACAGAATACTAAATTTTGCTGATCAAAACATCTGAAAAATTTTGATACTTGCATATTTCCATTTGTGCTTTGATGTCTTGGAGTTGGAGGGGTTTTAAAGGATCGTAACTATAAGAATCTTTAGAGATCATCTCCCCAAACTCCCTTTTTTCCACCCCCACCCCTCAGAAAAGAAAGCCATAAAACAAGTGGGTAAAGTACTTGCCTGAAGTCATTTGGTAATAAATGACAGGGAAAGAATTGGAATCTAGATCTTTTGACTCTCTCTCTAGGACTCTCAGATAGGTCTTAGAAATGATTTTTATATTGGCCGTTTCTATGATTGTTCTCACAAATAAAAAAAGAATCATTTTAGCTACTTGGGTAAAATTTGTCTACGTGACTGCTTTCCTCTGGAGCTCTTGAGAAAGGCAAATGTGAATCTCCCAAGGCTCTTCCTGGCAGTCTTAACTTACAAATAAACAAATGCTCAGATGTCAAAAAGCTCTCCATTGAGATTCTAACACCAAATTTTCAGTCTCTTCTCAAGTCCTTTTATTCCCTGTACCATGCTTTGGTTAATGTGGGCCATGTTTCTACCTTGGCATGGCATAATTATTTCTAGCTTTGTGGTTAGGCCTTTTTTTTTTTTTTAATTCATAGCCTTGGGCTCTGCATGACTTTTTTCCCCCCCAAACCCATTTCACCCTCAAAGGATGAAAATTTGTCCAAAGATTTTGCTCTATCATGTGCCACCTGCTTAGAAAATTATGATAAATAACCTCCCATGTTGACTGCTTTGAAGAATTTAACACTATTCAGATGCTTATTTGTTGTAAAAGCCAAGCAAATGAACATTAAATTTGGTAACTTTTCCACCAATGTAATAGAAGCATGCATGCAACTTTAGTATAGACCATTTACTACTTCCTCTTTGTTTAATACTTTGATTTTAAGGGTTAAGAAGGTCTAGAGAGGAGAAATGATTTGCCCTAGGTCACCCAGCTAGTTGGGATTATTGCTTTTTAAGAAAATCCTTACTTCCATCTTAGAATCAGTTCCAAGCAGAAGAGTGCTAAGGATTAGACCATGGGAGTTAAGTGACTTGCCCAGGGTCAGTCTTATACTAGGAAATATCTGAGACCACATTTGAACCCAGGATCTCCCTTCTCCAGACCTGACTTTCTATCCACTGAACCACCTACCTGCCCCAGGATGATTGCTTTTTAAGAGATACAAGAAAAAAAATGAAGCCTGATACTAAAGAAATGACAGACTGTTCCCTAAAAGAGAAGTCCCAAATTGTTACCTGTCATTATGCATATAGCCTTCCATGGTGACTGGTGTGAAAAAAAAAAAAGATAGAATTTGTTTAAATATATAAATTCTGATTTTTAAAAAATAAATCATTAATTTAAAGTCACAAATTATAATATAACACCTTCTCATTCCTACATTCTTTTTTTTCTACATTCTTTTTTTAAAAATAAATTTATAATTGGCTTTTTAGGGTCCTCTATGTCCTGCCCTAATATCTCTATCCAATCTGTTGTTTATTTAGCAAAGAGGAAAGCAAAAACCTCATTACTTTCCACAAGCTTTCTCCAAGCCTAGTTCTTTGTCCCCTCAAAATAATATGCCAAGCTTTTTTCCCCTATTCCTTTGCTTTTCCCATGCTGCGGGCTCCCTTCTTCCCTGGAATTCCCTCTTCACCACTAGCCTAAATCCTACCCATCTTTTTAAATAAACTATTTAAATATCTATTTAAATTATTAAATTCATTTCAATTGTTTAACATCTGTGCTCAAATTCAAAGTTCCCTGATTAATTTAGTCCTTATTGATCTCTCTTTGTTCCTCTTTGAACTACAGCACTTAGTTTTTTTTTATTCACAGTTTTGTTCTTTATCGTATACTTACCCTGTCTTCTTGTCTTGGTTTCATATTCTAGTCTTAGCTTTGAAAGCAAGCTTTGAATCTTTGTAGGTGATGGTATGCTTTTAAATTTGTTTTTTAAAAATTCCTTCCCTTCTGTCTTAGAATCCATACCGTGTATTGCTTTGAAGGCAGAAAAGCTATAAGTGATAGGGATTAAATGATTTGCCCAGGGACACAGAGCTAGGAAGTATCTGAGGTCAAATTTGAACCCAGGACTTCTTGTCTCCTAGTATGGCTCTCAGTGCACTAAGTCATCTAGAGGCTCCTATATTTTTATGCTTATTATGTCCCTACCCATCATAGGAACAAGTATAGAATAGATATTAAATATAATCATAAAAATTAATTTGCAAAGTGTTGTTTTTGTAATATAGAGTTTAGGATTTGCCCTCCTAGGATGGAAAACTTGTTTTGTAACTTTAAAAACTTTAGATATTTTAACATTTTCTCAGTAGAGCCTCTATTTAAAAAGATATTTATATACACATATAACATATACGCACAGGCCTGTGTCTGTGTGTGCGTGTACATGTATCCAGAACCTGTTTTCTTCCATGTGAGAGATGACTTAAAAGGAGGGATTTTTAAGAAGGAGTATTAGAGTAAATTTAAGCAAACCAAAAAATATCAGTGTGCCTCCTAAGTACTCACAAAAACAGCCTTCTTGCCCTGTAGACTATATTATATCACATTTCACCTCTTGTTGCTAAAAAGATGATAGACATCCCAACCAGATGTATTTGCTGAAAAATTGTCTTGGTGAGTTCCAGTTTTCAGAAATAGCTATTGTAATTCTTGTTGAGAAACAGTTTCTATAATATTTTTCCCACCCATAATAAGCTGCCATCTGTCCTCCTTTCAAAGAAAATTCCCAGTTGTCCATATTTATTTAAAAATGCATTTAGGCAGAAATTTCCCAAGCTTGGTCTCAGCACAAAGGTGATTTTTTTTCCTGTCCTTTTCTGGGAAGTTTGAACTAAATTTTTTCAGCTGTGTTTGACTTAGAGGGTGAAAACATCTCCTTTATTAAAAAGGAAACAAAATATATTTCATTTTCGCTTCTCTAAAATCTCTATAACTCCTGTACTTAGTGAAACTATTTTAATTGAATATAGCCTTTCTAAATTACCTCCAGTCTTAACATATATAAAATTTAGCATGTCTTTGAAGCATATACATACACACATACATACACACACATGAAAGAGATGCACAAGGAAGGGAATTTTCATTTGCTGTCCATCTTTTCTACTGGGGGAAAAGATTTTAAAAAGCAAGAGTTAGGTGTATTTGGAGGGATATATATATATATATATATATATTTTTTTTTAATTTTAAACCCATACCTTCTGTCTTAGAGTCACTACTGTATATTGGTTCCAAGGCAGAAGAGTGGTAAGGGCTAGGCAATGGGGGTCAAGTGACTTGCCCAGGGTCACACAGCTGGGAAGTGTCTGAGACCAGATTTGAACCTAGGACCTCCCGTCTCTAGGCCTGGCTCTCAATCCACTGAGCTACCCAGCTGCCCCCTGGAGGGATATTTTTTATTATTTAGATGTCTATCTTAATTCCCAAAGTTTGGCTAATAAGGCAAATTTAAAAGCTTAACACAGGTTAAATGTGATCTTTTGGGACAGAATTCATAATTGGAGTAGGGAAATGGAGGGATCATACATAGTATCATATATTTTGAGCTGGAAAAGACATTAGAAGTCATGAAGGCCCAACCCTCTAATTCTAGACCAACTTCCTTGTTTTATAGATGAAGAAACTGAGGCTCACAGAGATTTAGTGGCTTGCCCAAGATCATACAGATAGTAAGTGATGATAGTGCTGGGATAACCATTTTATTTCAGTGGGGAAAACCAAAAAAATACTGGAGAAATGTGGGATAAATGTTGATATCAGTAGATGGATTTGGAACTGTTAACTACCTAGACCCATATAGTTGTAGTTAAGTGGCTCGGTGGAAAGAGAATCAGACCTGGGGACAGGAGGTCCTGGGTTCAAATACAGTCTAAAGCACTTCCTAGTTGTGTGACCCCGGGCAACTCACTTAACCCCCCCTTACTTCCCCCTTACTACTCTTCTGCCTTAGAACCAATACATACATTTTTTTGTAAGATAAAAGGTAAGGGTTTTTAAAAAAAAAAAAAAAAAAAAAAAAAGGAGGAGGAAGGGGAAGCTTCCAGGGATTTTCCCCGGCTATATCTTTGGTAGTTTTTGTTTTTTTTCCCAAAAAGATGAGGTAAAAGATGAAGAAGAGTAGCATTATTGTTTCAGAAAATATGTGCCTATATAGAAATCCACTCCCTTGTGGATGGAAACATCATGAAGAAACCTGGAGGTGAATATCTAAAAGGAGATAACCATAGAGTGACTTTTTTATGGAAACCTATAACAGATTTTACTTGTTAAGTCAGGAGGAATGAAACATCTGACATAGAGCTACAAAATTGACACAAAGGCAAAATATGGCATCAAGAATGGGACTTCAGTTCTCTGGAATCCTATCATCTGCCTCATGTTAGTAAAAATAAATAGCATCAAATGAATGTTTTACCTTCCTTTACTTATTCTTCAGAATGTAGAGGAAATAATATGGCAAAATATTCAAATGAGGTAATGTAGGTAGGTCGTGCAGTCCATGTACGCTGTTTCTGTTAGTATTATTTTTTTTTCTTTAACAAGTGCACTTTTATTTGAACTGGTCTTAAGTCAGTGTACAGGTAAAGCTCCTCCCCTCCCCCAAGTACTGGCACCAATCTCATTAAACTCCCAGGGAGACTGTTAAAAGTCTTCATTCACATTTATGTTGGAGGCAGGGAGAGAATTTAGGGAGCCATTCGTTATGGCTGACGATTAAAAAAAAAGGAACAAGTATTAAGGCAGAAGATACAAAAAGTTTTTTTTTAAGGATTATATAATTTACACATAAAGCAATACTACTGCTATCCCCCCACCTCCTATTATTATTATTATTATTATTATTATTATTATTATTATATGTTACACCACTGAATTCTTACCAACAAAGATGAGCTGGTTGCTGATAGGAATGTGATTAGGAACTATGGAATGATTATGTCCTTTTTGGAACTTGTAATTGCCAAGGAAAGGAAAGTCAGGTATTGTCAGACAACTGTACCCTGATATTTTGGAAAGCTAATAACAAAAATTAAAAAAAAAAACCGAGGTAAAAGTAGGTGTAGTACCTGACCAAAGACTGTAGAAGGCTCAAAGCATTTTTTTAAATTAAAAACTGATATAAATTCTAAACAATTAGAATTTCTTAACCTGGGTTCCGTAAACTTGTATTTTTAATATTTTGATATATTTCAGTCTAATGGTTTCCTTTGAAATTCCATATATTTTTATGTATAAAAAACCATGATTCTGAGAAGGGGTCCATCGCATTAAAAGGGCAAGAACTCCTGATCTAGAAGAATGCTATTTAGGGAATTCTGCCCTGACTTTAGACTTGTGAAGGGCACATACCAAATGGAGAAAGAGAGATTATTATCTTTCAGCAAGCACCTGTTAATACCTACTATGTGAAAGGTTCTTTCCAAGCATTGGTGGTACCCAGACAAAAGGGAAGACATCATCACTTCTAGCCTAGATTATTGCAACAGTCTCTTCATTGGTTTCCCTGATTTGAATTCCTCCTCTCTCAAACCAATTCACAGATGATAAATTGAGAATCCTGAAGTGCAGAGTGGGTTATGCCCACCCCTTGCTTAGTAAGCTTCAGCAGTTTCTTTCTAAACTAGGGTAAAATGCAAACTCCTGTTTGGTTAGGTAAAGCCTTTTATAATCTGGTTCCAAATTACTTATCCAACTTGATTATACAGTATTTCTCCTTATGTAGGCTCCAGCTGCATTTTCCACACATAACCTGCCTGAGTGTGCATTTCCTTGCATAGATTACCCTTTGCCTCCAGACTCTTAGAATCTCTAGTTTCCCTCAAAACTCAGTATAGGTACAACCTCCTACAAGAGACTTTCTTCACGCCAACATTTGTAAATTCCCCCCTCCCTCATTACTTTGTATTTGCTTTTTAAAATTTGTAGAAAATTACTCATGAACCTATGGAAACAGTCCTACTTTTTGTTTTGTCTTTGTTTTCTCTGCACATACCATACTGCTGGGAACATAGTAGGAGCTCAGTAAATACTTGCTGAATTGGATTGAGCTTATAACTTATTGAAATAAATGAGAATGAATGCAAAGGAGTAGCATAATTCAGGGATTTCTAGACAAAACCCAGAATGACCTGAAGTTTGCAGAGTGCTGAAGGCAATCAAATAGGATTTAAAAAAAAATATGTTCAAAGCAAAATGAATGAGGAAGGGCTAAGCTGTTAATAGCAAATAGTAGAGACACAGAATCACGCAGTACCCATTTCTATTTGTTTTCTTCATGAAAGGGAATGATTTTCCACTTGGGAAAGGTAGAAAGTACATAGTTATGAGGGAATTGCATACAAGCTAGGTAGGGAGATAGCAAGAGAGCACTTTAACTGATTTTAATGATGATGCTGTAGCAAATTACATTCTACAATACTGAAAGAACTTGCATCTGTGATGACTAAAAGTGCTGCTGGTAGTCTTTGAGGAGCTAGGGAAGAAAAGAAAGGTTCCAGAAGAATAAGGCTGGGCAAATGTTGATCTAATATTCAAAAATTTAAAAAATAAAGTAGATTCTAGAAATGTATCAAATAAACATAGTATTTATCTCTAAAACTTTAACATCATTTATTTATTTGGTTGATGATTTCTGAGAAAAGAAGTTCAGGATTACCAGGGCCAGCTTAGCTATAACAGAAATAGTCATGTATACTACCCCATGTCCACATATTATACTTTTTTTTTGCTGTGCTCACGCTGATCCTTTATTTTTAATAAAATTTTTTCCCAATTATATGCAAAAATAATTTTTAACATTTATTTAAAAATTTTTTTAGACCATTACCTTCTGTTTTGGGATAGATACTAAGTATCATGTCCAATGCATAAAAGCAGAAAGGCTAGTTAATTGGGGTTAAGTGACTTGCCTAGAGTTCACCCAACTAGGAAGTATCTGAGACTAGATTTGAAACCAGGTCCTATCTCTAAGCCTGGCTCTCAATCCACTGAGCTACTTAGGTGCTCCTCTAAAGGAAGTTCTTAATAGCTGCTTTTTATTCATTCATAAAACTTCAAGGTACCATCTGGGAAAAAAATAATAATCTTAGATTTCCAGAAAAAACCACCATTGTGTGTTTCTCTCATGCTAACTAGAAATATGAAACCCTGTCCATAAAAAAAAAAGCTGGAAAATTTTAGACGAGGAAGTTTATCCAACTCAAATCCAGATATATCTTATATTAAGATAAAAATATATGATTCTCAATTTTCCACCAGCCACAATTCTTAATTTCTAGCCCATGGAATATCTTGGTTCTTCCAGAAAAAGCTCATGACCTGAAATCTCATGAAATGCAAATTGATTCAGTTTTTGATACACTTTACCTTCTCATACTCTCGGTTGCCTCTCCCTTCTGATCAGAGGGGTAAAGGGTAGAGCAATAAATTCCCAAAGCCTTACTGGTGAGTTGGAGTTGGGCTAGAAAAACTGCCCATGCTGTGATTACAGGGGAAGGTAATGGGGTATTCCTTGAAAGTTAGAATATATTTTGTGGGAAGGAACAGATTGAGTTTTGGGATTTCAGAAGAGACAAGTATTGATATATTTGGATTCATTCCACAAACACTGAGCTTTGGGATTAATTTGAGAACATGGCACAGTAGAAAAAGGACAGGATTTGCAGTTAGGACCAGGGTTCAAATCTTGAGTCTGCCATTCATTTCAATAAATATGGACAAATGACTTATCCCTTTGAGGACCTCATTTTCCTCATCTATAAAAGAGAGTGTTGAACTCTATAACTTCTAAGATTTACTTTTAATCTATGAACTCATGTTCCTGGTATAATGAGGGAGGCATCAAGCTTTAGCCAAGAACTTGAAGCAGATTTTTTCATTCCTTGAATATGTTTCCTTGACTCTAAAATGGGGTTAGTAATATTCAAATCATCTATTTCACAAGACAGGTTATAAAGGCTCAAAAGAAATTATGAATGTGAAAGTATATTTCTTGTAATCATAAGATGCTGTATGAATATAAGCTATTATTTATTATTGAGGACCCATTAAAGAACTAGAAGCTGTCTTTGATTATGGGAAAATACCCCTGGGAAAGTAGAAGGTATTTATATTCTTTCTCTCATCACACCTCACCAAATTGCAGCTAATGTCTCTCCATCAGCCTACCTTTATGGATGTGTGCCTAAAATCAGAACTGAAAGTGAATAGCATGTAAGGCTGCCAACAGGAGATGAACTTGTTTCATTTATTTAGATTTATGCAGAGTGATTCCAATGTTAAAACTGAAGCTCCTGTTTGAATATTAATCATTTTGGTATCTAGGGAGGCTTTTCACCTAGTAGTTATTTTACCTGAGGAACATATGTTACTCCTGAGATCCATTCTTTACAAAGTGTGTTTCTCTGGTTTAAATGTGTGAATTCAGCAAGTGGTTTTTTTTTTGGTACTTCTCCATTTGGTATAACCTGGCTCCAGTCTTATGAAACATTTCTTGCTTTTTCTGACACTACAGTTCCTCACACAGGACACCACTCCCTTCTTTTCCTTTGGCTGTCCTTGTGCCTGAAATGCAGTTTTACCTCATCTCTGCCTCAAAGAAGCACCTTCTGTATTAATGCTTTCCAGATATCTACCTCCTCTGAGGCAGCCAGCTCCTTTCCCAAAATATTTTGTATGCATTTATGTCTGTGCATGTGAGTCAACATGCATTCGTGAGTCAGCCTGTCAATAAACATTTATTTAGGGAGCAGCTAGGTAGCTCAGTGGATTGAGAGCCAGGCACAGAGACAGGAGGTCCTGGATTCAAATTTGACCTCAGATATGTCCTAACTGTATGACTCTGGGCAAATCACTTTACCCCCATTACCTAGTTCTTACTACTCTTCTCTCCTATTGGTTCCAAGACAAAAGGTAAGGGTTAAAAATTTTTTTTAATTAAAAATTTTTTTTATTTAGCATCCACTTGCCAGGCACCATATTTATCACTGGGGATACAAATAAGAAAAAGATCATTTTTGCCCTCAGGGAGCTTACAATTTGATGAGAGAAGACTACTTACAAAAGGATGCTGAAAAGAAGAGGAAAAGGAGAGTTGCCACACCATAAGAGTCCATAAGGTGTGAAGCCCTTTGGTAAAGAAAGAGAAGGTGGCTGGCCTAGGAATCTTTTGGAATTTTTTTTTCAGTCAATCAAAAATTAATCACTGACTGTGTTCAAGGCACTAGACTAAGCCCTGGAGTTACAAAGAAAATAGCTCTTGCCCTCATGAAGCTTATATTCTTATTAGTTATTACATTAGACTTTATTATCTTACTAGCACCTTTTAAAAGGCAAGTATCCATTTACCATTGACATCATCCTTCAGATAGTCAAGAGATAATCCCTGTCCAGGCCATGTGTCTATTTGTCAAAGGCAAGCTGCTCAGATGCTAACAAAAGCTATACCTGTCTTTCTAGCTTTTGAGAAGCTAGATTTGGAACTACCTCCTAGGACTCCTCTTAAATGGAGATTATTCTTTTACAGCATTCCAGGGACTTTACTAAGCAGTAGGAATATAAATAAACCCTGTCAGACTATCCCTGGCCTGAAGAAGCTTACATTCTGATGGGAAAAGGCTACACATAAAAGATACCTGACCTGAGGGCATGGTAGAGGAAATCCCAACTTTGGTCTGTAGGGGATGAGATATAGATGTCTGCTCACATTCTTTAAATGGAGGTTCTGGGAAAAGCCATCCAACCAGGAAGAAGCCAGAAGGGCTGAAACATATTGTTTACTTTGGTTAGACTAGCCTGGAAACAGAATTAGTGCTAAATGACTGATTGACTTTAAAGTACTTAGGGGTACTTAAGGGTCCTCAAGAGCACTAAAGGGCACTTAGAGATATTTAAGGGTACTTGGGGCACTTAAAGGTGCTTGGGGTACCTAAAGGTATTTAAGGGTTCTTAGGGGTACTAGTTTGACACACTTGGTCTAGGTCAGAGTTTGGCAAATTAGGGGCTGTACAAAACAAACAAGCTGATTTTGGCCCATAGTTTGTAGCTCTCATCTAAATTCAAATAATGGTGATTAAAGGAAATTTAATCTTGTAATGAATTTCCAACAGGGATCTATCCTTGTTTTTTTAGTGTGTTCATCAATGATTTGGATGGCTTTATATTACATTTGCAGATGTCACAAACCTAGGAGGGAAAGCTTAACACGTTTGATGGTAAGACTAGGACACAAAAAGGTCTTGACAATCAAGAACAATAAACTAACATAAAATGTAATAGGAATAAGTATAAAATCCTGTTTTCGTGTTTACAAATTCAACTTCACAAGTATAAGATAGGGAAGGCAACAATTTTAATGAAAATATGTGTGTATCATGTAAAATCTCTATCAGATTATCCTTTCAGAGAGAGGAGAGGGAGAAAGAGAGAATTCGGCTCAAAAAATTTTTAAACCAAAAGCTAAAAATTGTTTTTACATTTAAAGGAAAAAGGAAATATTTTAAAGAAGAAAAATATTTGTGTATTTTAGTGGACTTGATATTTGTCAAAAGCGCTACAAAGCTCTTAAATCTAGTATGATCTTAGGTCATTTTAATATAATATCCTACTGTCATTTGCATCTGGAATATTATATTTGATTCTCGGTATCACATTTTAGGAAAAAGCTGGCCAATTATAGCATTTTCACAGGAAGGTGGCTGAAATATTGAAAGGACTAAATGTAGTCAGTAAGCATTTATTAAGAATCTACTATGTGGGGGGCAGCTGGGTAGCTCAGTGGAGTGAGAGTCAGGCCTAGAGACAGGAGGTCCTAGATTCAAACCGGGCCTCAGCCACTTCCCAGCTGTGTGGCCCTGGGCAAGTCACTTGACCCCCATTGCCCACCCTTACCAATCTTCCACCTAAGAGACAATACACCGAAGTACAAGGGTTTAAAAAAAAAAAAGCCAGAAAAAAAAAAAAAGAATCTACTATGTGCCAGGCATTGTGCTGATTACTAGAAATACAAAGAAAGACAAAAGTCCTTAGCCTTAAAGAGAGCTCACAACCTATTGGGGGTGACACCTGTCAAACAATGTATATAAACTAGCTATATACAGAGTAAACAGTAAATAATAAATAGAGGAAAGGCTATAGAATTAAAAGGGGTTGGGAAAAGCTTCCTATAGAAGATGAGATTTTAGTGTAGACTCAGAGGAAGCCAAAAAGCAAATATGAGGACAAAGAACATTCTAGGCATGTAGGACAACCAGAGAAAATGCCTAGAAACTGGAGATGGAATGTCTTGTTTGTAGTACAGAAGGAAGGTCAGGTCATATGAGATTTAATTGAAGGAAAAGAGGACACTTAGTCTCACGAAGGGACGATAGATGCTTGGGGGAGAAAGAAAGAGAGAAGACATGATAGCTGTCTTCAGGTGTTTGAAAGGCTGTTATGTCCAAGAAGGTGTAGACTTTTTCTTCTTGGCCTTAGAAGCCAAAACTAAGAATGGTGGAGAGCACTTTTAGAGTCAGATTTAGACTTTAGAGAAGAAAAGTCTTCCTAAAAACCAGTGTTCCAAAAGTGTGATAAGTAGCTTCATGAGGTAATGGGTTCTTCATTGTTGCAGGTTTTACAGTGAATACTTACTGAGTATGTTATAGAAGGAATTCCTATTCAAGGGAAAGGGTAGAAAGAAAGAAGGGAACAAGTGTTTTTTTTTTGTTGTTGTTGTTTTAAGTAAAAGGAAGCTGA
Source organism: Gracilinanus agilis (assembly GCF_016433145.1). NCBI lineage: Eukaryota > Metazoa > Chordata > Mammalia > Didelphimorphia > Didelphidae > Gracilinanus > Gracilinanus agilis. Next base: position 210,963,250 of record NC_058131.1, read on the forward strand.
ATGTGTACAGCATCTGATGGTAGTACTGTTTCCAAACACTATACTAAATTCTTTAGCTCTGAGATTGGAGGATGTTGTGCTGTTTGGGACCAGAGGATTTAAAAGTATGAGAATTTAGGTGGTTAGTGACCATAAAATGATGTTGAAAACATGTAACATTGTTTAGAATGTGCTGCCAACTAGAAATCTTCTAATCTCTTCTGGTTTGATAGGTCTCCTTAAATAGCCGGAGAGACACCTATGTTATCATAGATAGTGGGAAAAGCACTTGATTTTAGATTCAGACCTGGATGTGAATTCCCATTCTTCCAATTCATTATTGAATATATAAAGTGACTTCAGAAACTCAGTTTCTTATCTGGAAAATGGAAGAAGTAATATTTATACTTCCTGTGAGGAAAGTATTTTGTAAACTTTAAATTGCTGTGTAATTGTGAATTGTGAATGTTATTATATTGCCCAGTGTAATTATTTTGCAAGGCCATTTTTTGCTAGACCTTAGACCCTAAGGAGTGGGATGGAGGTAAATGTTTAATTGAATAACCAGAGTTTGGTTTTCTCCTCTCTCAATATGGATCCTTTGACCCAAGGATAACTTATGTCTTCCTAAATTTTTTTTGATTGAACATAAAACAGAATTCTGATGCTTGGATTAATAAAGTATTGGCACATCCTTGTTGAATTCATAATACTCTTTTAAAAAAAAACACCCTTACTTTCTGTTTTAGGATCAATACTTTATGTTAGTTCCAAGGCAGAAGATTGGTAAGGGCAAGGCAGTGGGGGTTAAGTAACTTGCTCAGGGTCACACAGTCAGGAAGCATCTAGCTGCCCCTCATAATAGTCTTTTTTATATAATAATCTGTTTGAACCTTTCCATCTAACCATAAGTCACTTTCAAATGTCCTTAAGAGCATTATGCTACATGGTGAGAATAATATGATAAAGGGAAAAAAGCATGATTTATAAGTCAGCAAATATGAGTTCTTATTTTGGCTCTAGAGTCTACCTTGGGACTCTGGGGAATCAGCTAAACTTTTGGGGCCTTAATTTTGTCCTCTGTAAAATGAGAGAGGTGAACTTAATTATTTCCAAGGTACCATCTACTTTTAAGATCTTACATTTCTTACATGTAGGAAGGTCCTTGACCAAAGAATTAGTAGAAAAGCTAAAGGGTAACTGAATTGCATTTGAGAAATTTCACAATGACTTTAAGAATTCCAGGCTACTCTCTAACGCCCACCCCACAAAGCAAAACAAAACAAAAACACAAATAACTTTTGGTTACCAATTTTCTTTTTCCTTTTTTTTAAATTATAAAAACCCTTACCTTCCATCTTAGAATCAATACTGTGTAATGGGTCAGGGCAGAAGAGTGGTAAGGGCTAGGTTCCAAGGGAAGTGATTTGTGCAGGGTCACACAGCTAGGAAGTGCCCGAAGCCGGATTTGAACCCACATATTGTCTCAAGGCCTGACTCTCACACCACTGAACCACCTAGCTCCCCCACCCCCACCCCCCAAACCAATTTTCTCCTTGTGATGCTATATTGTTGAGAATCTTGGAATTCCTTAGTTCTTCAAAATCAAAGATGTGAGTGACATAAAGGGTCACATAGTAGATGTAAGGAAGCTGAAGTATGTAGTGCTTCCTTGTGATCTAAATATAAGTTAGTCTAGTGGTCTATACAATGGAAAAAGAGCTAGATTTGGAATAAAGGTTTGGGTTTGAATACCAGTTCTCCTTCTTCATTGTTATTCAAGTCCATTCATTCATAACCAATTCTTGGTGGCCTCATTTTCTTGGCAGAGATACTGGAGTGGTTTGCCATTTCCTTCTCCAGCTCAACTGAGGCAAGCAGGGTTAAGTGACTTGTCCAAGGTTACACAGCTAGTTAAGTATCCTAGGCTGGATTTGAACTCAAGAAAGTGAGTCTTCCTGACTTCTGGCCCTGCACTTTATATACTTCATCATCTAGTTGTCTTTCTGCTACTTATTACTTGTATGATATTGTACCAAGTTAACTAAGCCTCCGTGGACTTTAGTTTCTTCATCTGTAAAATGAAAGACTAGACTGGAATACTGCTCACTCTCCAGCTTCAAATCTCATTGTACAGTTGCTTAAATGCTGCACTACTGTCCATTAAATATTAATTAAAAAAAAAGAAAATACTTAGCCTTTCTATGTATAGTGGATATAGCTCTTTTTGGAGAATTTTGTGACAATTGGGACAAAAATGGTAGAGGATGAGAAAACCAGGATGAGTTTCTATTTGCATAGATAGAATGAATACTTAACACTGAGCTCATTAATTCATTGAGATGTTAAAATATAAGGAAAGGCCCTAATTATAAGTATTGTAGAACTCTACAGGGAAATGAATAGATTGAATTCTTTTTAATGGAAATATTTGTAAGTACCATAACCTAAAGGCTGATAGATTTACTTTGGTTACTTTCCAGAAATTTTATTACTAAGATTTATTTTAGATTCCTATTTCGAGATTGCTTTTGGCAAAAGAAAAATGCAGGTACCCTATTATGTTCTACTTTATGATAGAAAAAAATTAAAACCTTAAAGCAACTTGAAGTAATAAATACTTTAATATATATTTTCTAGAGATATGTTTTGTGCAGGACATTATGATAGAGTGCTAGAAGGGTTATGAGGAAACATAAGGCTTGGTCCCTGATTTGAACAATTAACTTCCTGCCTAATTGGATGGAGAAGATACATGCAAAAATTATTATATAATGTTGTGGTTCTTATAAAATATTACATATATACATTATAAGATATTACATATATAATATTAGTATATTTGCAAATGTTATAGGAGTCTGGAAGAGTAGGGTGATTGTGGCACTGAATTGATGTGGAAAGAGTACTGGATTTAGAGTCAGAGGATTTTATGTCAGAAGACTTGGATTCAAATCTTGCCTTTGCCACTTACTTCTTGTCTGATTTGAGGTTAAGTGCCACTTGCCTGTATCTCAGTTTTTTCAACTGTGAACTAAAGCAATTGGACTGAATATTCTCTCAAGCTCATTCTAGTTCTAAGATCCTGCCATCGTATGGCTAGATTTCCCATAATCTTTTGGATTTCTTTTGGATTTCTATTCCTCAACACTTGGGTAATATGTGAAGTAATAACATTTCTTGTGAATTGACAAACTTCTCAATGATGATTCCCTGGAGGTTTTCACATACCCTCACCAAGTGATATAAGAATGGAAGCCAAGAATATTGGTTTAATTATGTGGACTTGCATTGGGGATACCTCATCCCACCCCTTGTCTTGACCCAGGATACACAGTACCACCATCAGGTGCTCTACATATTCATCTTTGTCTTATTTTGTACTCTTGGGATCCTTTGCCTTTCAAAGCCATTTAAAAAAGAAGCATCATGCTACCATACTGTAATAAGGGGAACTGTGCAACACAAATAGTTCATGAATTTTAAGTCCCAAGTTTTTAAGCATATGAATTTAAATACACTGGATTTTGCTGAACTGAACAAACTAAGAATGGCACCATCTCATGGTTTATGTCTTCTACAACTGATCAGAGATGGCTGGAACAAAGGAACATACTATAGATAGTCATGCACTCAGAATGAAAGGGCAACATCACCAGCCAAGCTTTATTCCATTGAATGTGTAATCATTCTGCTCCTGATTGGTGGACTTTTCTTTGAATTTTGTCTAGGATGGCACTATATGTATGAAATCCACTCTTTGTATATGAAAACCTAGGAATTTGACTTCTTTTTATTACTTAAGGAATTCTGAGAATGGAAAATTCTCTGCTCAACTGGCAAATTTACTCAAATACTAGACCAGCAATTTTATAACAGTTCATCATTTATCAAACTAACCTAATTGCCCTGCTTCTCCTTTGCCAACTCATAACTACTGGGATTACCCACACCTAAAGAGGAAACCTCATCATGGGAATGCTTAAAGGAAGAACTCATTTGCATTGACATTTAGTGATTACAATCTTCTATCCCCAACAGCATTCATTTCAGGAGAGCTATCTTACAAATCACTATCATCATCAACAACTTCCTTTTAAGATGTGCCAAGATTCAGAATTTACATCTTATCCACCCTTTGTATACCCATTCCATTGGCAAATTGGCCTCCTCTTTCTTAGTAACTCCATAGACACATTACCCCAACCTTGTCCAGAATTGCCCAAGCATCATGAAGAGCAGTCAAATGAATAGGTGTAAAAGGTAACTTCTGGAAAAAGATGGAGAACAGCTTGAGTGACAGATCATCGGTTATAGAACTTGGAATTTACCCAGATGGCATGAGCCAAGGGCAAAAGACAGTTGGGACCACCTCTATAAAAGCCCAGGGGCTCAGCCACTTGAGGTCTCAGTCTTGAGAAGGGATTTCTGGAGGGTAGAGGATGGTGAAGGGTAGGTAGGCCTATAGACCTGCAGATCCAGCATTCGTGCCTTATTGCCTCATAGTTCATTCACCTATTGCTACACAAGGCTGAGAGATAACAACAACACAGCTATCAAGAAGATCATCACTATCCCTTCATTTCCTTTGGTTTAGACCAGAGGTTCCCAAACTTTTTTGGCCTACTGCCCCCTTTCCAGAAAAAAATATTACTTAACGCCCCCTGTCACATACTATCACTGCCCCCTTACAGTTATTCACTGCCCCCTTGGATCTCTGCAGCATCCACCAGGGGGCAGTGGCGCCCACTTTGGGAATTGTTGATCTAGATCATGACTGGGTCTAACCATGAGGGGGGAGAAGAATCTTCAGCCAAATACCAACTTGTTGCTCATTGATTATATTACTTTAACTCTCATTAGATTTAGCATAGCCATTCCCAACACCTCTTTCCTTATCCTGATTCCTGCCCCTTTGAGTCTAAAGCATTAAACCCCTTTCAAACTTGATTCAAGTGAAGACTGGCATTCATTCTAAGGGGCAAGTGAATGATGACAGCCAAAGGGGAAAGGGAATTTTACCAAAATTGCAGTTAGTGTTATCCAATCAAATACCAACAACTAGCCCATTACCAACCTTTATTGTATAACCTAACGCCAAGCCAAGGAGCCAGAGGAGCTGTTGAACAATATATACAGCTTCTCCTCTAGTAACTTTGACTTGGGCACTGTTTGTGGGGTCAGGTGCTTAGCTGAGTTGATCATCCATAAGCCCTGGTGCTTACTAGCACACCTTGGTGGCCACCCAGATATCGCCATCCCCACTCAGCCTAGATCCATTTACCATCTGAGGATCTTAGGCCAGTTTGTCAGACCCAGCTTATAGAAGCACCTTCCTTCCTATTACCCCCCATTGTATATAACAAAAGCCATCACTTGCTGAGAGATCTTAAGGAATTTGTTATAATGCTTCATGGGACTTTTAAATTATTTTTTTTTACAATGGTGTGCTTTTAAATAAAGAAGATCCATGGTGTTCTTTTTTATGATTTTCCTTAAAAGAGTTTCCATGATTTTCTTTAACTCATATTTTCTGCCTTAGTTTCTAAGACTGAAAAGTAGTAAGAGCTATGCAACTGGGGTTAAGTGACTTGCCCAGGGTCACCCAACTAGGAAGTGTATGAGGCCAGATTTGAACCCAGGACCTCGTGTCTCTAAGTCTGACTCTATCCAGTGATCCATCTAGCTGCCTCTCCATTAAGTTTTAAAGATGAAAACTCAATCTGGACAAAACAATACCACAGTAGATAGGCAAAACTCTACAAAATGAATGTGGTACTTTCTAGAACACCACTGGTAATATCTAAAGCCTCGTGGTGGGTGCTTGACATGTTCAGTACTTATTTAATAAAGAACAAACCCATGTTACAGGGTCCTGAGATATCACTGAATACCCTTGATTTGATGTGACCTAGTATGCACTGAGGCACAGGGGGAATTGATCTTGCCCTTGCCACAGAATTAATATTCTTTTAAAAAGGTAACATTTATATAGAACTTACATTATGTTAGGCACTGCAATGAGCACTTTTATGATTATTTATCTTGTTTGTTCCCCAAAACAACTCTGGGGGGGGGTAAGTGATATTATTATCCCCATTTTACAGTTGAGAAAACTGAGGTAAATAGAGTTTAAGTGATTTTACCAGGATCATATAGCCAGTAATTGTCTGTGCCACATTTGATCACAAGCTTTCCTGACTCTAAACCCAGCATTCCGTTCATTGTATCACCTAGCAAGTAAAAGAAATTAAGGAGGTATAGGATCCTGGATAGCTGGAGGAGTAAGGATGACAGAGGCTTTCTGTCATATGTGACTTTGCTCTTTGGGACATCTCCTCATGCCAGGCTAGACTATCTAAGGCCAGACTCAAGCAGTGACATTGTTCATATGATTTTTTAATATTTCTGAATGTACTAGTAGATGGAGCTATAGTTAAAACTTGAAAAATGAAATAAAATTAATAATATCATCAGTAATCCTCTTGACCTTGAAATATTCTTTGAGTATCTCCCTCAAGTGGATAAAGACCAAAAGGATATCAAGGATACTTTCTTTTCTACAAAGGGATCGCCAATTTCTGTAATCATAGCTGATTGCCAATGAGATAATAAAGGCTTTGAAAACAGATCTCCTTAGTGTGCCTTACATGAGAAACCTTGCCTGGTCCTGAGTGAAAATCTCACTTGATCATGATGTGATTTTGGGGCAGCCAACATTTAATGGTGATGGGGATTGCTGCTAAAGACATAGTTTATGAAGCACAAAGGGGATTCACTGTGGGAATGTAAACTGGTGGTACTGGATTTTCTCTAGCCTCAAATGAAAACTTAATCTTCATTAATCAGATATTCTGTAATAAGTCAGACTGGGTAGAGTTATGTAAGGACTTTATTGTAGCAATAATGAAGTCTGTATAGTCTAGAAAAAACACCCATTTAAAATCATCCCAATTGAGAACTGGATTTTCCTCATCCTTGGGCCCTCAATAACAACATTGCAATAGAGTACAAACTTCTCAAACTACCAGAAAGAGTGTGCAGAATGTTGCTAGCCTGGTGGTATAGAACACCATCTACTATGCCCCAACTTAGAAGCACAGAATACACATTCAAACTTGTACACATTCATTCCTTCCTAAATACTCCCATTGTAAGTCAAGGATATAACCTTTTCACCTGATTAAGTCATAACAGAACCTAATCATAATAGCACAAAAAGTGCTTTAGCATCACTAAGAGGTTGTACAAACAATCAAAATCTTGGAGATGGCTTTGCAAGAAGAAAAAAGTGTTATGGCAAAGTGACTCTTACCACCAGACAAAAGATGACAGACTATTGATGAGAATGGGAGGAAAATGAAAATTCTTGCACTCTCTACTCTTAAATAAGTTATTGGGCTGCACTATGGAAGACTGGTCAAGAATGATTTTGGAACAAGTGGAAGAACTCCAAATCTAGTCTTCCTTCATCCATCAAAGACTTCCTCATGGCTGTTTAAATATGTTAGCTTGGCATAATTGACTTGGTTTTGTTTTAAACCTCCATTTTGTGATTGAAATGTTTTGAGTAAGTTATTTTACTGTGTTATTTTTCAATAATCAGATAAACATTTGTATGGTATGGTGTAGTAAACAATATGCAAGTGTTTGTAAACAAGTGATAAACATATGTGGACCCTCTGATAGAACAAACCAACAATTTTAAAAATGCAATAAATAATTTTTAAGTTTAATTTTGTATGTTGATGTGTATAAGTCTGATTTGTTGTTTCCATTATACTACCCAGCATACTTAACTGTAATTTGGTTTGGCATTGATGTATATTTTATTGTATTTATTATATTATAATATATTATGCATATAATAATATTATAGCATTATTATATATTATATATGCTGAATACAAAGAACCAGAATATTTCAGTGATAGGCGTTTGCCATATTTATATTTGGACTATTCTCTTACCTTATATCCTCACTGCTCTTATTAGATCTTGTGGTATATGTAAAGGAGGTATCCTTATTCCCATTTTACAGTTGAAGCACTGATTCTGAGAGAGGTTCTGACTGGCTCAGGGTTATACAGTAAGTAGCAAAAGCAGAATTGGAACCCATATCATCAGAATCATAGGTTTCAGAATAGTAAAGAAAGCAAAGACCTTAGAGGAGTTAGGTGTCCAAGGGGTTAGTGTATTGGACCCTCTTAAAATTTTAATCCAGCCTCTGACACTTGGGCTGTCTGACTCTGGAAATGTGACTTAACCGTTGCTTACCTCATTTTCTTCTTCTATTAAATGGGGATAATAATAGTACCAGCCTCTCAGGGTTGTCAGAATAAAATTAGATATTTGTAAAGTATCTTGCAAAACTTAAAGTGCTATAGAAATGTTAGTTGCCACTATTACTACTACTTCTACTCCTACTATCATTATCATCATCATCATTAATATCTCCTCTAGACCTCTCAATCTGCAGATGAAGAAACTGAGAGTGAGAAGATAAGAAATGACCAAGGACCAAGTTTTATGTCCACAGCCACAAAACTATTTTGTAATATCATGTCTTCTGACTCTAAATTCACTATCATTTTTATTATGCCAGGCTGTTTCCCAATTCTTTTTTCTTTTCTTTGGATTCCCTCTTCAGATTTAATTGATGGGATTTAGTCTCTTAACAGTTGCTTAATTTAACCAATTTGTGTTTGGAATGCCAAAAGCCTAAAAGTAGAGGACATAAGTACCAAGACTAATTTACTCTGTGCTAACCAGATATATTTGGGAATCCCCTCAGGCCTTAAAGTATCACTGAAGGTCAAGGTCAGAGGCTTTTCCTAAGCCTTTTGTACTGTATGCAGTCATGATGGGTCCTGGGAGTCTGACACTGCTGTAGTGAGTAGTCTCCAAACACAAATTCGCATTTCAGTGGCCCCATTACCCCTGTCCTGATCTCCACTGTAAGGTCCAGGAAACTAGGTTTAGAATGGATCATGATTTTTATTTTCCCTGGGGGAGAATTCAGGCCTCCTTCATAGAGGCTGTTTTCTAGACCTTTATTTACAGTAAAGGGAAGATATGGTGTCACAGTCTCATGGTAGTCAAAAGATAATGTCTCTCAAGTTTTGTATAGGAGAGAAATAACATTGCATGAAAATCAAGAGACCTGGGTTCTAGGCTTCTAGACTATCTGTGTAACTTATGACAGAAATGATAATAATTAATATTTATAAATTGCTTTATGATCTACAAAGTCCTTTCCTCACAAGTGCTCTTTGGGGTAGGATCTCTGAGGATCTGCTGAAAGATTGGGAAGCGTCAGAATAAAAAGGTCAAAAACAGAAAATGAACATTTAACTATCATACACTCTAAATCATATAAAATATAGAAGTGGTGGAGGAAAGTCCTGATGGTCCACCATCACTCCTTCACTTCTTATCTGTCTTCTTCTTTATCTTCAGGGAGTAGTATCAAAATCAGTTTTGGGGTTTGGGGTAAGAAGGTAGCTTAGCAAATAAAGAGCCAGACCTGGAGACAGACTAGACTGTATGACCTTTACCACTTGGAACTAATATGAAGTATTGATTCTAAGATAGAAGGTAAGGGCTTAAAAAAAAAACAAACAAACCAGGGTTGGCAAAGAGGGAACAGAATAGTATTTGGGAAAGACAGGATTTGAAGTAAGAGTTTCAAATTCTGGGTCTGCTACTTTATACTTGTGTAACCTTGAGCATGTCATTTATTTTCTTTGGGTCTTCATTTTCCCATCTACAGAATGAAAGGGTTAGACTAGACGATTTCTAAAGACCTTTCCATCTTTAAATCTTTGATCCTATAAGGACTTTTAGCAGGCTTGGACTGTACCACTTTTTTTCTAGTTGTCCACATGGAATAACCTAAAGAGAAAGAATGTGTTACACTCTTACATTTCCAGGTTTCTTACATCTTACCTCCCCACTCCCACCTCCTCCATAATATATGATCCAGACTCTGGCCACCTTGCTGTCCTTAATCAAAAGTAATTTTCACTAGCTGTCCCCCATGCTTGGAACACTCTCTCCTCATCTACATCTCCTAATTTCAAGTCTCAGCTAAGTCCTTTCAGAAGAAACCTTTCCCAATCCTCCTTAATGCTAGTGCCTTCCTTCCCTTTGAGATTATCTGAGATTATTACCAATTCATCCTGTATATATCTTGTTTGTACATAGTTATATACATGTCATCCCCATTTGACTGTGAGCTCTTTGAGAACCGGGACTATTTTTGTTTTCCTTTATATCCTCAGATTTTAGCATAGTGCCTGCCATTTGGTAGACGCTTAATAAATGTTTGTCAACTAATCAACTGTTTCTGTAGTTTGGGATGGGATTGGACCTTCATGAAACTATCCAAGTACCATAACATCCTTGGACCTTGAGATGTGTTGAATTCTGGCATAAGGATTCCTATTGTTCAATTCCCAGAGCATCAGTGCCTGCTCTTCCACAGAAGGGAGAAGTGACTGTGGTGTTTCCTTGGGCTTGAAATAGTTAGGATCTGGGCAGAGAAGAACAGAGTTTTTATTGTTGAGTTTCTAGGAAGAGCTTTGTCATTGCTTGGAACGTGAAAGGCCCTAACCTTTTCCCCTCCCCTTCCTTCCATAATTATTGAAATAGCTACTAGTCAGTTAACTTGACTCTTGAGACTTTTGCCATCACTTGACCAAAGGAGACCCTTCCAGAATTATGTGGTCATGAAATTTATGCAAGTATTCTGAATATGGATTGTAGTCACATCCTGAAGCAGCATAGGTTGTTGTAATGAACTTGATGTCTTAGTCTTTTCCTGTTTTGTGTTGTTCTTATCTGTCTGTGTCTGTTGGCTTCCTGGTGGGTTTCTGGCACATAAGTAGAGGTTAACAGTTCTTTTTGTTGGGGGCAGCCTGTTTTCATGGAGGGTTTGTTCATTCTTTGTAATGTGTTTATGGCTTTGTTTTTCAAAAACAAATAGAATCTCCACTCCCAAACCCCCAAAGTGAATCTTTGCTCAAAAGCATTTGTACTGTGTTGCTGCTCCCAGTAATGGTGTGATATCTCCTTGTTTTTAAAGCACACGTGGAAAATGAAGAACAGTATACACAAGCCTTGGAGAAATTTGGTGGCAATTGTGTGTGCAGAGATGATCCAGATTTAGGAAGTGCATTCCTGAAGTTCTCCGTGTTTACAAAGGAATTGACTGCACTTTTCAAGAACCTGGTAAGAGTTTATGCGTGGATCGCCAATCCTTGAGTTAAACTGACAATCTTAGAATTATTTTAAGCAAGCTCAGTAAAAGTTGTTATCTTCACATGTTAGAAATATGTTGAGTGATTTATACTTATGTCCTAAAATAACTATATTTTATAGAAATACTGAACTATCTTAAAATTACTAACAATTAATAGAATAATTAATATCTAAGATACTAGAGTATCTTAAAATAGTAAAATTTTAACTTTCAATATGTTTGTAATAATAGGTTTAGGTACAGTAGATTCCTGTCATTAGGAACACTTGAATTCATATCTGTTCTCAGACATCTAATAACTCTGTGACCTTGGGCAAGTCACTTAACTTCTGTCTGCCTCAGTTCCTCATCTGAAAAATGAGAATAATAATAATATCCACCACCCAGGATCATTGTGAGGACAAAATAAGTAAAGCATTTGCAAAACTTATAGCAACAGGGGACAGGTAGGTGACCCAGTGATTTGAGAGTCAGGCGTAGCAATGGGAGGTCCTGGGTTCAAATATAGCCTCAGACACTTCCTAACTGTGGGACTTTACACAGGTCACTTAAGATTCTAAGATGAAATGTATGGGTTTTTATTAGGAAGTGCATTATATTATTATTATTATTATTAATTATTAACTATATTAAAGCAATATAGAAATACCAGCTATTGTTGTCATCAGTAGCAACAGTAATGTTATTATTCATCAACAGACTCTGGAGAATAGCTTTAGGACTCAAAAAGAGGGTGTGTGTGTGTGTGTGTGTTTACTTTGTTGAAAGCTCTATAGCAGTGATTCCCAAAGTGGGTGCCACCACCCCCTGGTGAGTGCTGCAGTGATTTAGGGGGTGGTGATGGCCACAGGCGCATTTGGGGGTGGGGAATAACTGTAAGGGGCTGGTGATAGCATGTGACAGGGGGCATTAAGTAATATTTTTTCTGGAAAGGGGGCAGTAGGCCAAAAAAGTTTGGGAACCACTGCTCTATAACATCCTTGGCTTTTATTTTAGTAGCCTGTGTCTAAATGGTAGAGATTTTTCTCTTGGGAAGGATTGTCAGGTAGTCATTTTCCTTTTTATATCAGATTAAAATTTTTTTTCCTTTTGGTTCCAACTTGTGATTTCATCAGTATAGGAACTCTTTATCATGAAAACTTCCACTGATACAGATCAGCTATTCATCTGTAACATATAATCTGAAAAAATTGCTTGAGGCACTGAGAGGTTATGGGATTTTCATGTGGTCATCTGGCTGATATCTTTTAGGGCCAGATGGAGAACCCAGGTCTTCCTGAATACACAACTATGTTGCTTTTCTTTAATAAATGTCACAATCTTTGGAATGTAGGGTCACTTTTAATTAAGGCTATGAAAACATAAAAGATCTTTTGTATTCCTAGGTATAGAGACTAGAGAAATGATGCTCTTCTGGCTTCTTTTTATTTTAAAGATATAAAATATGAAAAATGGACTGGACATGATGGCATACAATTGCATCCCTTGATACTGGAGAGGGCTAAGACTTATAGGACCACTTGAATGTGGACATTATGAGCTATAGAAGTGCCAAAACCAACTTGAGAATGTCTGCTTTCTGGAATTATTATGCTGAGTCCCACAGGAAGTGTGGATTTGAGGTTAAGAGGGAGGAGGAGCCATCAGACTGTGGTTCAAGAAGGGTTGAATTGGCCCAGGTTGAAAGTAGAACAAGTTAGAGCTTTTATTCCAGGCAGCTTTGGGAATAAGCCTATAAGTGCCAGCTGACTTCCAGCATGGGTGACAGAGACCCAGTTTCCTAAAATAAAATAAAATATGAATATATATGTGTGTGTGTATGCTAAATTTTATAGTACTTAAATTTTTTTAAGACCCTTCACTTTATCTAGTAATTGGCACAGTAGAAAAAAATAATTAGTCTGATGTTTTTAGAGGACCTGGGTTCAAATTCCACCTTATATATTCCATCTTTGGCAAGTCACTAAAACTCTTGATCTCGACTTTTCTTATCTATAAAAGGATGGATGAGATCTGTAAAAATTGGATGAAATGGGCTTTTCAGATTCCTACTGGCTTTGAATCTATGATCCTGAGATCCTAAGATATCTTTTGATATTTCAGTGGAAGTGGGATCTCCTTGAGGTACTCTCCACAAGTTAACATTGCTACCTATTCACATTACTTTTTTCTATATTTTTCCTGTACATATTCTCCCACAAATTCTCCACTGAATATCCATCCATTGTACCTGGAGGCTTTCATGCCACCCATATGTTATTCCTCCCTCGCTATGTGATGTAATTTGATAATAAAATCTATACAAGTGTCCTGAGTTTAACTTGCCTTAGGTCAAAATAGGCTTTCTCCAAAGATTGTCCTTTTGCTGTTTACCCTTCTTTTTGCTCTATTGGAGAGAACTAAAACATTACATTACTTGTTGTGGTCTTGGCTGGGTGTTGCATTTCACAAGTGAAGTGTACATTTGTGCATCTTCCCTATAGTTCTTTTTTTCTTGCTTGCTCCTGCCAGACTTCTATAAAGGTCAAAAATGACCAGGTCAGCCATTCGTTAATGTGTTCTGTGTCCATCTTTTCATCTGTAGCTGCAAACAACAGTATCTCTTTCTCTTATCCTGTCAGGATGCTTGGACCAAGGGAATAAATAGTTCTTCATTCTTGGAATGATGGTAGTGGCTTACAAGTCTCTCAAAAGGGCACAAGAGAGGGAACATAATGTATTATTAGTTAAGAATGAGAAGGGGGGAAAACAAGGCTGCGCAGCTGCTGATTCATTGCGAGAGTTGAACCAAGGGTTTTGATTTCTTTCTCTGCCCGACTTTCTCCCATCTTTAAACTGGAAATGATTTTTTCTAATTTATGAGAGAATGTGGAGATGAATAGCTTAAATTTCTTTTTCCTTTTTACTAAAATTATTTTTTAAAATCTCCGTTAAGTTATTTCTGAATAATACCACTAAAATTTATAACATGTGTGTCACCTTAGGTTCTTGAAAGCCTTTAAGTTGGTGAGATTTCTCACGTGGCTGTGGTGGCTGAATATAGGTCTGTGATTTTAGAACTAAATTAACTAAGTTTAGGAAGATCTTATCAATAGAGTAATGAATTTTGGGGGCTTTAGCAGTTCATAAAATTCTGATGAAACAAAGAGGGAATGCAATTTCTTTTAGTGGAAGGAAGTGCCCATCCACCCCATGATCATTTTTTTTCTGAAATCCTGGTTAGATCATTTTTGGCACATATTAGCAGGTCATTTAACCCCTCTTAAGTCCCAGTGGTGTTATCTGTAAAATGGAAATAACAGTACTTTCACTATATACATAAAAGGGATACTGAGAGGAAATTGCTTTGTAATCTTTAAAGAACAATAGAATTTTGAGTTGTCATTGTTAATAGGATATTGCTTGGCTCTTGCTGTTTGCCATTTTTGAATACCCAGAGTGATGATAATATGTCTGGGCAGAGATGATATGTCAGTTGTTGGTACTGCTCAGGACAATGATTTGGTAATAAACCACAAAAATAAAAATGGCAGGAGGTTTTATTGTTTTTTTTTAAAGAAAAAATATCTAGAACTTTAAAGGCACCCACAAAAAATTAAAGAAGGCTTATAAATTCAAGTTTTTCTATTTTTATTATTCTCACTGCTCTTTTTAGTACCTCTTTATCTTGGGTTTTTCAGCTTTTTTGGTAGATATAATAAGTTTGGAGTACTCACACTATCATTTTAGAAAAGATGATTGGAAAATAGAAAAAGAAGTTGGCTATTTTTAAATTCTTGGATAAAATCACTGTGAAGTCTGAGGATTTTTGAAAGAGAAATTAAACACTGCTTTCTGAATTAGACTTGCTTTAGAAATTTGTCAAACTTGGTGCCATTATGTTATGGTAGTCTCTTACCTTAGAGACTACTAGGCACAGTAGGTTCCCGATGGGATGGTAAATGGCCTTGGAAAGATGGTTCTTGTCTGAGCTGCAAGTTTGGATAGAACTCTCCTTCATTCCTTCCTTGAGACAATGAAAATTGAAAGTAGTCTGCTTGAGATTTGAAGTTAAAAGTCATGGATTTGAATACCACCTCTGCTACTGGTATTAACCTGTGTGGCCTGGGGCAGGTCTCTTTCCTTTTCTGGATCTTCATTTCCTTACTTGTAAAATGAGCAGATTCAACTAAATGATCTTTAAGTTTCTTCCTAGTTCTTGTTCTTTGTGGAAATTTCTGTGTGTTTATTTCTCCTATAGTGAATGTTTAATAATGAACTCCTTTAAGGCCTAAGAAAGAAAACATTTTTGTAATTTATATATATAAAATGTATATATATGTATATATAATGTATATATATAAAATTTATATATGTGTATATATAATGTGTGTGAAAAATTTATATATGTGTATATATAATGTGTATGAAAACCAGCTATTTTCAGAAACACAGAATTTAGAGTTGGAGGAGACCTCAGGGGACATCTGATCCAACTTTCATCCATTGCACTTAGTTTTAATAGCTGTATGGCCTTGAGGAAGTCATTGTTTGGGTCTTAGGTTTCTTGGTTTGTAAAGTAGGATTAATAATTTACCTACCTGCAAGTAGATCTTTTAAAGTTCTTGATTCTGTTATTCTCTGTAAATGTTTGTTAGAGAATTGCAATAGATAGACTCCTTATTTCCCCATTTTAATAAATATAACTCTAGCAATGCTTTCTTTAATTTCCTTCAAAGAAGGTAAACCATTAACTGTTATCTGAAGGTAGTAAATAATAGAGACAAACATAGAACTGGAGTCCAGTGGATTTTGTTCTACCTGTGGCCTTCCTGTTCTCAATGAATAGAATATGAATGAATAAATGAATGAGTAAAAAATCCCCATATTTTAAGTGCTTATTATTACATGCCAGGAGCTGTACTAAGTATTTGGGATACAGAGATGGAAGCATCAGTTCTGTTTTCAAGGAGCTTACATGATAACATTATTGTTATTGTTGTTCAATCATGTCTGACCCTTCATGATCCAATATGGGGTTTCCTTAGTAAAAACCTGGAGTGGTTTGCCTAGTGTCAAGATTTTAGTGAGTATATGAGTCTGGATTTGAACTCAGGTCAGCATTCTATCCAGTGAGTCACCAAACAGAGATTAAGTGACTTACCCATAGTCACATAGCCAGCAAGTGTCTGAGACTGAATTTGAACTCAAGTCTTTTGGACTCCAAGCCTAGCACTCTACACTGAGCTACCAACTGTCTCTATATTCTAGTACAGGAAAATAACATATATAAGAGAGTAGTGGTCAAGAAAGATGTTTGGATTTGTAAGATTGTAAGGATGGAGTGGGGCAGTGAGCTGACCTGTTTTTGCAGGAACCATTAGTAGCGTTGGCTTAATTACAGTCCCTAAAGCAATAGGTTGGGGAAGCTGAAAGACATAGAAAGACAAGAGAAAATAAAATAAGATGACATGAGATTATTTAAAGCTAAGTGAACAAGAAAACTGATTTTTTTAAATCTATGTAAAAACCTTTCATAAGATTCTCAGGATTCCTAAGAGGCTATGAGATTGTGTAAGACAGGGTTAAGGGGAACAATAATATGTTCCGTGTGGTAAGTTGGAAAAAGATGCAGGTGAAAGAGCATGGTCAGCTAGATATAAAAGGTCCTATCATCAACAAATTAAAGAATTTTGGAAGGAGGTAACTGTTTACAACTATGGATAGAGGGAAGAGTTCTTGACCAGACAAAGCACAGAAAAGGTCACAGAACATAAAATGGAAATTTTTCTACATAGACAAAATCAGTGCATTTCAATTTTAGTGACAAATAGTTAACTGGGAAAAATTATATACCCCATTTTTCTGACAAAGGTTTGATATCCAAGATATATGAGATACTGATACAAAAGAGCCAGAGCTGTTTCCCACTAAATAAATGGGGAAAGGATTTATTTAATTAATTTATTTTTTTTAGAAAACCTTACCTTCCATCTTGGAGTCAATACTGTATATTGGCTCCAAGGCAGAAGAATGGTAAGGGTAGGCAATGGGGGTCAAGTGACTTGCCCAGGGTCACACAGCTGGGAAGTGTCTGAGGTCACATTTGAACCTAGGACCTCCCATCTCTAGGCCTGGCTCTCAATCCACTGAGCTACCCAGCTGCCCCCAGGGAAAGGATTTAAATAGGTAGTTTTTGATGGAAGAAATCCAACCTTTCAAAAGTTATACAGAAAATGCTCCAGATCACTAAAATAAGATAGATGCTAGCTAAAAACAACTCTAGCATTCTATCTCATATGGATCAAATTGGAAAATGAACCCTACTCCCCCCAGAAGTTGGAGGGACTGTGGAACCATAGGCACACTGGTTTGATATGGTTGGAGCCAAGTAGTCCAACTATTTTGAAAAGTATTTTGGAGCTGTATCTAAAAAATCACTGAGCTATACATACCCTGCCCCACCCCTTTTTAAAGAATCCTTACCTTCTGTCTTAGAATCAGTACTGTGGTATTACCATTGTATTGGTTCCAAGGCAGAAAAATGGTAAGGGCTAGGCACTTATCTAGCACTTATTTGTCCAGGGTCACACAGTTAGAAAATGTCTGAGTCTAGATTTGAATCCAGGACCTCATGTCTCTAGACCTAGCTTTCTATCCACTGAGCCATCTAGCTTCCCCTACACATACCCTTTGACCCACTAGAGTACATTTCTAGGCTTCTATCTCAAAGAGAATAAAGAAAGAGAGAAAAGACTCATATGTGCAAAAATGTTTAGAGCCATTCTTTTTGTTATATTAAAGAGGCAAAGTGGGTGCTCTATCAACTGGGGAATGACTGAACAAATTATAGTCTATGAATGTAATCCCATATTGTGCCATAAGGGATGATGAAAGGGATGGATTTTGAGAACCTACAAGAACTTGCATGAACTGACATTAGATAAATTGAACACAATCTGAAAAATGAATGAAGTGAAACAGCAGTGGAAAAAATTCAGAACTCCAGCTGACTATTTAGAGCTCAAGAAAACTGATGATGGATTTGTGCTTCATACCTCTTGGTAGAGGTGATAAACTCAAGATTTAGAATGAGGCATACATTTTCCGACATAAGTATGGTAGCTAGGTAATGCAGATCATTTGGCCTGGAGTCAGAAATACCTGAGTTCAAATCTAGCCTTAAACATTTACTAACTGTGTTGCCTTGTACAAAGTAATTTAATTTCAGTCTGCCTCAACTTTCTTATCTGTGAAATGGGAATAATAATAAAATACCTTTTAGAGTTGTCCTGAGAATAAAATGAGATTTTTTTAAAGTGCTTTGCAAATGATGATGATGATGATGATGATGATGATGATGATGATGATGATGATNTGCTTTGCAAATGATGATGATGATGATGATGATGATGATGATGATGATGATGATGATGATGTCTAGTGTGTGAAAGTGCTTCTCTTACTATTTTCATGATAAGAGAAGGCTTTTCTTGTTCATTTTCTGGGAGGGGTAGAGTAGAGGAATAGTGATAATTATATTAACAAAGAAAGGAAAGGCCATCAATGAATTATCTTTAAAAAATAAACAGAAAAGAATAAAAGGAAATTCAAAATTAGATTAGAGCACAGTTGGAACTGCTACGTTAAATGTGAATTAATTTTTTGAAAAATTGTACATGGGAGAAAATAAACCAAACCAAAGCAGAAGTTCACAATTTCATGTTCAATTCTTCTTATTTGTTTTTTCTTTGTGCATTGAAATGTTAATGTTTATTCATATATTTTAAATTATTAATTAAAAAACACAAAAAGTTGTGTTTAAAGGAACAGGAGCAAAAAAAGATCATATTTAAGTTTGAAGCTAAGATATAGTTAGTTGTCACCAATCAGGTCAGCTCTTAAGCTTCAAATATCCTCCAGGCATATATTCTCAACCCAGGGGTGTAGAAGAGGATTCAGTGGCAGAGACCACAAAAATAGTCTGGGGAGGCTATCTGCTTTATAAACTGCCTTCTAGAGTTAAAATTTGAGTAATGAGAAGATGTCTTCACCTTATAAATTTTAATGATAGTAGCCCTGGCAAAGTGCTTTCTTATAACCTTGATTTGTTAAAGCAGTTAAGATTATCTCTTCTTGTTTTCCATTGGGTGCTCAGAGCCTGGGAAAATAAATAGTCTGATAAGGATGAAATTAAAATTCATGTCACTTGCATTTCTATCCTGTTGTTTTCCCTGTGGAATTGCATTGCTTGCCATAGATATGGGAAAGAAAATTAATCAGCAAGCATTTACTAAGTGTCTCTTATGTCCTGGGTGGTGAAGCTACAGAGAAAAAAGTGATAGTACCTTCCCTCAAGAAACTTATATCCTACAAGGATGTATATGTGTATGTGTACAGATATGTATATAAATATGTATAAACATGTTTACTGATGAGTAAATACAAAATATATACAAAATAAATGGCATTTGGGGAGGGAACACCAACAACTGTATTTCCATCTAGGAATGGAGTGTTAGTATAAGCAGATTAGTAGTAGGATACTTTCCCCTTTTGGTTAAACATATTTTACTCCTATTTTTGTGACATCTAGGTTTTCTTCTGTTCTCAAAATCTTGATTTCTGTTTGCCTTGTATTTTCTTTGTTTTCATTCTTCTTTAGTAGTTAAAAGACATATAACTTTGTGTGAATTCTCCTTTCACTGATGCAAATAATAATCATTCTGTGCCTCAAAAGATAGTTTATACATTATGTGATTAAGACAGTACATCACTTAGTAGCAAACCTTCAGGTGATAAAGCTTTCTGAATTTAGTTTTGTCCTTGCATGATAGACACACAAACTATGACTGGGCCATGCTCAAAGTCCTTCCACTTCAATAGAATTTTCCAGGACTGGAGCTCTGCTGGCAGAACTGTTTAAAACCCAGTTTACCTCTGTGCTACAAGTGATGCATCACAATAGGACTTAAACAGATCATCTATTCTTATAAGACTAAAGGACCTAATATTGTCCCTATCCATAGCGGGAAAATACCATATCCCAACTAGTTGATGCTGAAGGAATTGTGACAATTCAGTAGAAAATGTTTATCAAAAAGATGGAATTTGAGACTGATTTGGTATTCTCTTACCAATGGGTGGAATTCTCATCGTCAGCAGTTTTATGAATGTCATTTAGCATTATGCAGTTTATATAGAAGGATAATGAATGAAATGGAATTCACCTTCCTTGAATGACAAGCAAAAAGTCTGTTGACTAGCAAGTGTGCCTCAGTGTTTCTCTGAGGTACCACAATACAAGAGTATTCCAGAAATATAATGCCAATGGAATTGTACTTGTGGCATAGTTTTTGGTGGGTAGAATAGATTTTCGTTCATGGATATTAAGGCATTCTGTAGAATTTTTTTTAATTTTATTTTTATTATCATACAAAACACACTTCCATCTTGGTCATTGTTGTAAGAGCACCCTCATACAAACCAAAACCCCAAAATAAAACAAATACACTGAAGTGAAACATATATACTTTGATCTACATCCATCCTACTCCAACAGTTCTTTCTCTGGAGTGCCACAGAATTCTCCATAGTAAAACCATTCAATAAATCACCCCTTTTAAAGAGTAAAAATCCTTTAATGGAAATTAAAAGGCTTGTAGAATTTCCCCTGTATCATAGAGTTGAGACTGAAAACACATGTCAGATTTGTAGGCAAAGCAGGTCATAGCCTGGTATGTCTATTTCAAGTTTTAAAAGTGATATCTGCAACAACAACAAAAAACCAAAAAGGAACCAAGACAGAGCAGGGGCTATGTTGACAGGAAAACTTTTGTGTGACATCTCTGGGCACCTCTGTGGCTCCAGAATTGTATTATTTTCATCAAATCATAGAATTAGAGGAAACTTTGGCAGTCATGTAGTTTGACATGCTTGAAACAGGAATGTTGCCATACTAATCTTCCTTATTCATACATTTGGTCACCAAAATTCAAAAATCTTCAGAGGTGACTCCTGAATTAAGTTCATTCTTTCTTTGTGTGGAATTGAGTGCCCCTGCAATCTGTGCCATCCTACTTTCATGCTATGCTGATCTTTACAGATGTGCTCCCTTCTCCTTTCTTCTCCCTCCCCCTACCATACACTGCCTTGCTATTCCTCTGAGCCTTTGCTAACCCTTTCTCTGTATACTGAATTGTCTTCCTTCATTTTGTTCACCTGTTAGATTCTTACCTGTCCTTTAAAATCAATTTAAAAGGCCACATCCTCCAGGAAACATTGCCTGAATCCTCCAGGTTAGTAAAGACTTAGTCCCATAGTCCTCACATAGCACTTTGCAATCTTCTAAGGAACTTAATGGTGTGTTGTTATCTCAGTTTGAGTCTTTAACTCCTGGCTAGACTAAGCTCCCTGCCAGCAGGCACTGGGCTTTATCTAATCTTTGCATTTGGTTTTTGCTTCCCCTTACCTCCCCCACATTTCCTAAATGTTGTTCAATGAAAAGAAAGAGGAATCCATTAGCCTTTATTTAACAACTGATTCTGTCCGTATGGAAGATAAACAGTTTATTCTATTATTTTCCAAATAGTCATATTTCATAAATGTCATTCTTTGATCCTTTAAAACATCAGGCAAGGTATTTCAGAAAGAGTGTAAGACAGTACTGTGGGACATTGATAGTAAAAATAATTGATATTTAAAGTTTTGGGGGGGCAACTAGGTGGCTCAGTGAATTGAGAGCCAGGCCTAGAGATGGGAGATCCTGGGTTCAAATCTTACCTCAGGCACTTCATAACTTTGTGACCCTGGGGAAGTCACTTGACCTCTATTGCCTAGCCCTTACCATTCTTCTGCCTTGGAATCAATACAGAGTAAGGTAAGGGCAAGGATCTCCAAAAAATAAATAAATAAAATTTATAAAGCATCTAATATAGATTTTAATTTGAGTCTTACAGTAACTTGAAGAAGTAGTAACTGAAAAGGTATTATAATCCTCATTTTATAGATGAGGAAATTGAGGCTTGAGAGATTAAGTGAACTTGAGTCTTCCTAAATTCAAATCCAGCAGTATATCCTTTGTGCCAGGTTGCCCAGGTTGTTTATAGTTTTCTTGAACATCAAGTATAAATAGAAATAATTTCCCCCCTTTTATTATAGTGTATATAATATGTTATTATATGTGAATATATTATATATATTAATGTATTGTATTATTTATATGTTAACGTGATTAACATGTATAATAATTCAATATAGCATTATAAATACTATTTGACATTGTATTTATTATAGTATATTATGGTAACACCATATTTATTTGACAATATTAGGAAATTAACTATTCCTTTTAAGTAAACTTGCCAAATAACTGAGGCTTAGTCCTTTAAATACCCACATTTTTAAAACTTTTTATGTTTTTTGGTGGGGAGGATGTTTAAAAACTGTCTTGCTCAGGGCCAGCTAGGTGGTTTAGTGGATTAATAGCCAGGCATAGAGACAAGAGATCCTGGTTTCAAATATGGTCTCAGACACTTCCTAACTGTGTGACCCTGGGCAAGTCACTTACCTCCATTGCCTGGCCCTTACTATTCTTGTACTTTAGAAACAATGCATAATATTGATTCTAAGATGGAAGGTAAGAGTTATATTTTAAAAACTGCCTTTCTCAGTTCTCTGCCTTAACAAGCTGTTGGTTTTCAGGCAATGGGGAAGTAGATAGGTAGATATTTATTTGTTGGAAATCACTAGCTGTCTAGTCTGCTTATAAGCAAGACCATCTACTTTTCTAGTTATTTACCTTTTGCCTAGGTTATATTTGGGGAATGATAATAATTTGGAAACTCACTATAAGTTTTTGATGAAGTTTATGTACATTTCAAAAGCAATTGAATCATAGTATTTTCATTTTGATGTAATTTTGATAGGATCTGGTTATTGTTCAGCTCATCAAAGTATGGCATATAATGTATGTAGTAGATGCTGTCTTATGTAGATTACTGTTTTGTGTAGTAAAATAATAGACTTTACAAAATTTACAAAGTACTTTGACATAAATGATCTTATTTGATCACTCTTAAAATAAAGGTTGACATATGGAGATTTACATGCCACGTTGTTGGTCTGAATATATGCCACACATTTCCCCTTCTGGTCTGGCATTTATAAAACCTAAGGGTGACCTACAGTTGATGTTATTTAATTTTCTTATAAAGAAGTTTTATGGAGTGGGAAGGGGTTGTTTAATGACCTATATTCAGGCCAGTATGATACTTTATCACATTTGAGTGCCCTGACAACTCTGTGAAATGATAGTACAAGTATATTATTATCCCTATTTGACTTCTGAGGAAATTGAAGCTCAAAATAATTAAGAAACTTTCCCAGGGTCAGACAGCAAGTGAATGTCAGATCTAAGGCTTAAAATTAGCTTTTCTAACTCTAGGTCTAGTGTTCCTTGAGTGGATAAAATTAGAAAAGTGTTTTTACTTTTGGTCAGGGATTTTTGGTGACTTAGCTAAAGATATTCATGTTTTGTAGACTTGAGAAGAATAAAATTGCAATGTAGTGAGTTTCATGTCCTTTTCCTTCCTACTACCTTTATGTCCCTGGCATAGGCTTTATTGACATCTTTAAGTCTTGTGAAATTTCAAGCATATTTCATGGTGAGGAGAAAAGAGAGACCTTTTTTCCCACCCCCACAACAGAGTCCAAAAGATCAAAGTAGTTGTGACTAGTAGAGAAGTGGTGTTAAAAGCAGAAACCAGGTCAATGGTTTCATTTTTTCCTCCCTTGGTGTGAAAGTTGCCAGTGTTTCTGCCAGCTGGTGCATTCTGATCTTTCAGTTTCTGTTAAACACTGAGGATCTGCGTGGGCTCTCCCCCCCTCCCCTATTTAATTAAACTATCTGGCTGCTTCCATTGCCAAAGAGGCAGCTTTGGAAGCATCTGCTTGGTGATGGCTCTTTTTGTAGGAATGATCGTGGATGGGTGAGTGTTGTTTTGTGTGTTTCATTAGACTCCTGAGGAGTGGCTATGTCACACACAAAAAAGGGTTTCTTCTCATATATTGAAGATAAGAATGTACAAACACCGACCTGTTTTCTTTTCATTTTTTAAATTCCCTGAAAATCTGACCAGCCTGTTCTGTGCAAGAAAAAGAGAGAACAACAACTTGGATAGTAACAAAAGTTTAGGTGAGGGCATTAGTTCAGTGTTCAATCAATTCCTTCTGCAAATGGAAACCATCTCCCACCTCTGATGGCAAAAGGATTTTCCACTCACAGAATAGAATACCTCCAAACCCTTCTCTTCACTCGTTACCCTGCTTTGTCAGAACATGCCACTAGTGAGGGAACAGATTCAGAAAGCAATTTATCATAGACCGTTTAACTTAGAAGGGACATCAGAAATCATTTAATTTGTCCTAATTTTATAAAGGAGAAAATTGAGATCCAGAAAGAAGAGACAGAGTTATTGAGTAGCAGAGTTGGAACTCAAATTCAAAATGATTTTTTGTCTTTCTCTTAGAATTTGAATGCATTTTCACTAAGAAATACCCTTTCCTTAGGTGTTATTATTGTAAAATTTAAGTCCCATTAAGGGGGCCTGGTATTTGGGAAGGACCACTAGTAGGCTAGGAATTAGGAGACCTGAGTTCTAGTTTTAACTACCACTGATTCAATACATGACTGGGGGGAGGAGTTATTAATCTCTCATAACTTCATATAGGGATAATAATAAAACCTACCTTGCTTCACAGAGTTAGTGTAAGGAAGTACTTTAATACTTCAAAGATTTACAATTTCTTAGCTTCGATACTGGTTGTGCTGAATGCAAATTGCAGCCCTTCCTTGACTTAGTAGATATTTTTTTGAGACATGCTGTGACTGAAAATGTATTCCTTTATGACCAAACTGGTGAGGAACCTCTGAATCAGTTATACTGCTTCTTTAGTTAGAGACATACAGTTCTTCACTGGATCTGTTCTTGAAGACTTTTCAGCTTGGGTAGGACCTTTGTGCTTTGTTGGTATAGCCTTCTGGAACCTAGCGTCCCCTCCATAATATGATGAGAGAGGTTAGGACTTTATTGGAGATTATAAGGGAATGTAGTTTTAAAAAACGAATAAATGAATATCTTATCAGAGTATTGAAATACTTTATGTGAAATGATCTCTTCTTAGGATCTCTTAAATTGTTCTTTGTTATATTTAAATTTTCCATTCTGTCCATAAAACATAATAAATAAATAAAGTGTGTATTTATATGCATTTATACATGTATATTCATTTATAGCTTATACACTTAAATTTCCATTTTCTCTTAGAATTATGTTTCCATATGATGGAATGGACATTGAATTTTCATTGAGAGAAACTAAACTCACATTTTGACACTGCTACTATTACCTGTGTGCCCTAGAATAAATCTCCTACCCTGTCTTACTAATGCAAAATTTAAGAATGTGCTAGACTTCAAGCTTCTACATTTATAAAATGAGAGGGCCGATGTGAATGTTCCCTTCACTGATTCCATTCACAGCCTATCCCTATTTGTTTAAATTGTTTCCGGTGATAGAATATAAGTGTCTTGAGGATAAGGACTATTTCATTGTAGTTTTTGCATCCCCAGCACCTGATACAGTTGCCTATCTAGCACATAATTGGAGTGACATATGAATGGGACATACTTTGTCATAAAAGACTGTTTAAAGGTAACATTTATTCTAATGAATTAAGAGCTTTTTTTTTAAGCAATTTTTTTTGGCAGTTCTGATAATTGTTTAGCTTCCATATGGTCTTCCCTAGTCAGGAATTATTCCCCCCTCCCCTCTTTCTCTTGTTCTTTTCTCTTGATAGAATTTGTGTTTTGGATCTATTTGACATACTTATTATGGACTTTTAGATCTGAAAAGAACCTTAGGGATCTAGTGCAAGCCCTTCATTTAGAGATGCAGACAATAAGCCAAATAGGACCTTGTATTCTTTACATCTTTCAGATACTTGTGTGATGGTAAAGATCTATCCTTTTGTGGAATATTGCTTGTGAAAGCCTTTCTATTCCCATCAAGGATGCTCATAATGCATGCTTATGCAATTCTCATAAAGCTAGTATGTAGCTGGGAAAGTGGGCATATAAATTGTCAGTTGCTGCCCTTATGTCCTTGCTTCTTTTTGGTATTCCTGTGGTGAGTTTTTCCCTCCTTTGATATATTTTCTCTTTTTAGACACCTTGAGAATCAGTCCCTTCATACCCTCAGCATGGCTCTTGTATATTCATTTGATCTAATCTAACTGCTTTTCCTACCTGTGTTCTCTTTAGTGCTAAATCTTCCTATAAGTACATATGGGACTGTGAAGTTAGAGTCCAAATTTGATAGCTCCTTTTCATTATGAAAAAATATTTATAGATCTTTTCCATTTTTCATCTATTTGTTACCCTTCCAAATTCATCTTTAAACATTTTTGGAATGATTCTTCTTAGTTGTCAAATTTTCTTTAAACTAATTTTAGCCTTTACTATTATTATTCTTTGATTTATGAAACAGTGCTGCTCATGACCTTTTACCATTATTCTCTGTGAGGTGTAATATATATTTATATGTAATATATATATATTATATATATAAAATCAGTATTTCCCTTGAGTGCCACATCTCTATACTTTAATAGTGATAATAGCTAGCAGATGGGGAAACTGAAGCAAACAGAAGGTTAAGTGAATAGTTCAGGGTCACATAGCTAATGCATGTCTGAGGACAGATTTGAACTCAAGTTTTCCTAACACCATGCTCTATCCACTGATTCATCTCGCTTCCTCTGACTAAGAAGCTTTTACAATTTCTTTTGTCTTATTTGTTTGTTATTGTGTTATTTTTCAGTTGTGTCCTACTCTTCATGACCCTATTTGGGGTTTCCTTGGCAAAAATATTGGTGTTGTTTGCCATGTCCTTCTCCAGTTCATTTTAGAGATAAGGCAAACAGGTTAACTTACAAGTAGGCAATTAAGAGAAAATGTTTGGAAGAATTTAGAGGAAATTTGAAAAAGGAATTTAAAGAAAATCAGAATGTTGGCTTTGATAACTGTTAAACCTCCTCATGGTCTTCCCTAGTCATGAATCTTCTTCCCTCTCCGCTCTTTCTTTTGACAGAATTGATGTTTTGGATCTATCTGACATACTTATTATGGACTTTTAGATCTGGAAAGAACCTTAGGGATCTAGTGCAAGCCCTTCATTTAGAGATGCCGAAACAGATGTCCATTTACTACATTCTTCTTTGTAGTATGTGCATTGGTCTAAATTCCTTGCGGACAAGAACTGGGTATTGTTCACAATTCTATCTCAAGGCCTCTTCTAAACCCTGGATATTTGGCAAATGTTCATTGAATCCACGAGATGGAAAGGGCAATGGGGGAGACAATCAACTATGACATCAACATAATGATTTTATTGTTGGTGTCTAATGACCTCATCTGTCTATACATTTTTGCCTTTATCATGGCCTGTCTGACTAACTCATTGTATTCTACCTGTGGAAATATAAACAGACCCAGATATGAGCAGATAAATGGGACAACTAGAAATTCTAAGTCAAAAAGCAGAGGTGGTTACTACATTTTTAAAGTTTTGTTTATTCTCTGCTGCTAGTTACAAGTCCATAATTCAAAACAGTTATTACAATTCATGTTAATAATAGTAATAATGTGTCTTTACATTGTATCTTCTTCTTTCCACTCATTTTAGATTGGAAGCCACAGCAAAAGGAGTAAAGTCCAGTGCTTGCTTGGAGCAATGAAAAATATAGTTTGATTCTGTTTCCTGGGGACAATTTAATTCTTCTCTCAGATCATAAAAATTTTATTACTTATAAATTGGAGTTAGAAGCTGTCAGAGCACCAGGGATGTGCAGTAATATTTTGGCATTGACTTTTCTCTCACAGCCAGACCTGGAGGAGAGGTGCTTTTAAATTACACACCCAAGGCTGTCTGTACAGTCCTTAACAAATAATCAGAAAGGGCTGCAAAGCCAGGCTTTCGTTTGGTATTGAGCTTTGCCAGGATGGAGCATCTGAATTCCTTTCTACTTGTCCCCTGGCTTTAAGTGGAGGCAAGAGAATAGTGTTTCTCTGTGCTTGAAGTTTTCTCTCTCATGTCACATATAAATCAAAGTCCTTCTATACTGTGGTGCTAGATACAAATTATTAACCAAAAATAAGTTAGTATCTAGTAACATGGAAGTATAATCAGTAAACTCGAGTTAAGGGTGCTCTCTCATATATATATATATATATATCAACTTAAAAGTAATAATTTGCATTTCTATAAAGCTTTTCAAGGTCTGGGTCTTTTACATTTTTTACTTTTTAAAATATTTTTATATTTTAAGGTTCCTGAGGGCAAGAACTGTTATATTTTTAATTTGTATCCTCAATGTGTTATACACTTTGCAAATATTTTCCCTCACAACAACTTGCAGTAGATGGTATCATTATCCCCATTTCTTAGGTCGAGGAAAGTGAGGCAGACAAGTGCTAGATTTGGGGAAGGGCTAGTCTATATCATTCAGTGTATTATCTCTATGAATAAACAGTATGATATAATTACCAGAAAAGCTTGACACTCTTGTAGCCTGTGTGAAGCAGAGATATAGTATCCAGAAAGGAAATTGTAATAATTCCTGTTAGGCAGAGACAGCCAGTTACTGAACTGAAAAGCATCCTGTCCTGGAGGAACACTGGATCCTTGTGGATCAGGCAAGATTTGGGTTTGAAATCAGCCTCTGAAGCTTAGTAATTTGTGTCAATAGGCAAATTATTGAAACTTTCCAAACCTCAGATTTTCATAAATAAAATGAGGATGATAATAATTCTCTTTAACTATTGCACAGGATCATATTAACATAATACCTACCCCATAGGATTATAAAATCTTAGATCTGGGGCTGAAAGGGACTTGAAGGGTTATCTAGTTTGACCCTTTTCCTCTCTCCCCGTTTACCAGATGAAAGGTGGTGAAGTGACTTGTCCGTGGTTATATAAGTAGTAACAGAACCAAGAATTAAATAATTCTGGTTAGAATAACGTGAACTTGTGACTCCAAGTTCAACTATCTTTCCACTTCATTGGGAGGATCAGAGATAATGTAAGTGAAGTGGGTCATGAGCACTATTTAAGTACCAGCTGTTGCTATTACTCAGCTCTTTTCAGACAACATCTGGAATGCTGCATTTGGCCATGGGTGCCATGTTGCAAGGACAGGGACAAAGTATAGAAACTAAATCCGTGTGGCTAAAAGATCACAGAGACTATGCCCCATGCCAGGATTAAAGGAAGGAACTGGAGCTGTTTGTTTAGCTTAGAGAAGAAAGACTTGGTCTGGGACATGATAGTTGTCTTTAGGAATATGAAAGACCCCCATGGGGAAGAGTTATCCAGAAAACAGAACTAGGACCAAGGGGGAAAGGTTTCAGAGAGGCAGATTTAGGCTCCTCATAATAAGACAATACTTCTTTATCATTAGATCTGGCCAATAGTGGAGTGGACTATTTTGAGAGGTAGCAGGTTTTCCCCATTTAAGTTGAAGCTAGATAGATGACTACTTGTAGAAGATATCATAAAGGGGCAATTAGGTAGCACAGTAGATAGAATGTTAGGCATGGAGTTGGGAGGACCTGCATTTAAATTTGGCCCCAGACACTTCCTGGCTTTGTGACCTTGGGCAAGTCACTTAACTTCATTTGCTGACTGACCCCCTACTGTTCTTCTGCCTTAGAACCAATATTTGTATCTATTCTAAGAAGGTAAGAATTTGGGGGTGGGGGGGATTGAAGATGTTATATGGGAGATTCTTTGTCAGGTACTATTTGGACTATGAGTTGGTCTCTGAGGACCCTTCCTGCTCAGAGACCATGTGATTCACAAATACTTTTCAATCTTTTACAAACACTTTAAGTCTAGTGGAATGTGACTTGGTAAGTCAAGAATGGACACTATAGAAATGCCTTAATTGGGTAAATCTAAATTTCTGTCATTACTATTTCTACCAATTTTTCTAAATTAAATTAAGATATAACTAGCATCTTAGTATAATTTGATTTGGGGGCAGGGTTTGACTCCCTGTATTGACAGTGACCTAAATTCCAAAGCATACCTTCCCATAAACCCCTTCACCAGAGGTTAAAGGAGGTAGGTGGAACTTAGGGGCTTAAGACCTCTCTATTCTAGGATCAAGCTTTTCTCCTCAAGTCTCTATTCTCTCAATTCAGCAGACTTCTAATATATGTCTGCCTTTAGTCTGTTAACCAGTTCTGACCAGTCTGGCAGCCTTGCTTTAAACTGAATATCCATATTTAAATGTTTAAGATTATTTCTCTTGAGTCATAGTTGATTACAGACTACCCTGCAGCATTCTAGAGACGTGATAAATGTTGAGTTGTTTAAGTCTGGGGCAAAGATTATCAGAAGTATCATTTCTTTTTTTTTTTTT
Source organism: Gracilinanus agilis (assembly GCF_016433145.1). NCBI lineage: Eukaryota > Metazoa > Chordata > Mammalia > Didelphimorphia > Didelphidae > Gracilinanus > Gracilinanus agilis. The sequence goes on from NC_058131.1 coordinate 210,993,958, forward strand.
AATTTTTATTTTTTAGAAAAGTTATCATGGTTACATAGAAGTATCATATCTTAAGTGGTACTCATTATTTAATCATTTATTTGGCAGCATTGGCTGTCTGAGGTGAGTATTATTATCTCCTGTCCTATATTTTCCAGTGGATTGCCTCCACTTTGAAAAGTAATTTGCTGAGGAGTTTGTGTGAATCAGTCTTTCAAAGTTCTATTTTCAAGTTTGACCATAAGAAATCAGATGTTAGGGGTATTAAATTATCTTGAATATCTCATCCAAAGTAATATGATTGAAAAATCTTCAGGACATTTCACATTTCTTTAATGTAAAATTGTATAAGTATTGCAAAATTTTCATTTTAAGGTTACTCTGTAGATTAGGGTAAATTGTTGGCAGCTTTTACTTTTAAAGTAAATCATAGTTTTAATTTTCCAGTATTTTCAAAGATATTATCCCTGAGTGGCATGAATATAATGATATAAAAATATATATTTACTGGCCTTATGCACTTCTCTATTCCAACCCCAACCCTCCCATCTTGGTGTCTTTGTAAAGCCTGCCTCCCATGCATCTGAAATATTCTCCCTCTTGACCTCTTCCTCTTGACTTCCACCAAGATTCAACTCAACCGCTAACTCTTAAAGTAGACTTTCCTGTGTCTCTGCATTTGTTAGCTTCTCATATCCACTCTTTCCATTAATTTGATGCTGTTTTTTAATCAATTTAACATGTGTATGTGCCATCTTCTACCCTCCCATAGTCGTTGAGAGGACAATTGCAGTTTTGGTCTTTGTGTCCATAGAGGCAACTTAGCCTAGTTACAGGGGTTCTTTTTAGTGTCATGGACCCCTTTGGAAGACTGGTAAAGGATGTTGGATCCCTTCATAAGATTTATTTTTTAATGTATGAAATAATTACAAAGGAAAACCAACTTAGATAGCTAATTGATTCAGCGGTTATAGCTGCTAGACCTAGAGTCTGGAAGATCTGAGTTTAAATCTAACCTCAGACACTTAGAAGCCTTGTGACTCTGGACAAGTGCCTAACTTCTGCCTGAATCAGTTTCCTCATCTGTAAAATGAGGATAAGAATAGCTCCTAACTCCCATGGTTTTTGTGAAGATAAAATGAGTATTTTTGTAAAGTGCTTTGCAAACTTTCATGTGATATTTGTGTACATGTGTATCTGTACTAGCTATTATTATTAATGCAGTTATTGAAAAAATGTGTAATACATGGATCCTAGGTTAAGAACTCTTAGCTTATTGGTTAGAGAGCTGGCATTGGAACCAGGAAAACTTGGGTTCAAGGCCTTCCTCTAACAGATATTGACTCTGTGGCCAGTCTCTTAAATCTTCCTGTGTTCTAGTAATTTTAAAACTAAGAATTCTGGAGAAAGTGCTGACCTGCTGTATTAAGAGAATTTTTCTCACCTACAGAGTTCCCTTTAGCTTTGCCTCTCAGGCCCAATGTCTATCCTAGTGCCTTGCTCTTAGTTGACTTTTAATATTCAAATTGAAATGATTCCAACTGGTGTAGTGTTAGAAAATCTATATAAAAGGATTTCATATACTAATGAAGATGTGGGGAAGCTTAAGAATTAGAGGGAGGACCTTGGGGCAGCTAGTTTGGTAGGTTCTTCTACCCATTATTTACAGTACAATTTGTAATGCAAAATTTAGCTTCAGAGCCCTGGGGCTACTGGGCCCTTATAACCATTATGCTAATTCACCCTTGATATCTCCAGACCTTTCTAAACTTTCTATTTTATTGAGAGATTCATGAGCTTTCCCCCCTCTTCACTGTAGAAGCAATGAACTATAACTATGGAAATGGTGCCCAAAATATCCAGTTTGGTAGTTTGTTTTGCTTAGTTGATTTCTTTGTTAAAAGGGAGGTTTCTTTTGAGAGGTGAGAAAGAAGAGAATGAGTCTTTGGGAAGTGAAAGAAAAATCTCAAGAAAATATTTGTTAAAAATAATATTAAAAATAAAATAGATATTTTGAAGATGAGTGGAAATAGTAACAGAGGCTATAAATTAGAAAGGAGAGTTGAGCAGTCATTCAGTAAGTGTTTATTAAACAAATAGTATGTGCCAAGAGTAGAAATAGAAATACAGAGAATGAACCGCATTTTAATGGGAGGATACATATAACTGGGTCTGAGAGTTTTCTTTAGCTGACACTTTGCAATTTTGCTATTCTGAAGTTAGAAAAGTTAGTAGAACTAACATCTTGGCCAGGTATGAGTGTGTGCTCTGCCAGAAAGGTCATAGCAAACATGCCTTTACTTCTATTCTTGACTTAAATTGAAAATGTTAGCAGTTACTTCCCTTTTAGCAAGAAAATTGGGATAGGATCTTCCAGATATGTGGTACCTTCTCTATGCCTCTCTTCACTTATCCCAAACATGTGAATCATAGAATTGTTGTGGGAGAGCTTGATATTATCTGGTTCAAGAGGCTACCCTCCTAAAGAATTACCAGGCTCCAACGAATATTTGAAAATAGGGGAATTTAATGAGTCAGTGGCTGGGAGGCAGTACCAGAATCACAGAATGTTAGAACTAGAAGGATTCGTGTGTGTGTGTGTGTGTGTGTGTGTGTGTGTGTGTGTGTGTGTGTGTGTGTGTTGGACCCCTTGGCAGGCTAGTGAAAACTATGGATACCTTCTCAGAACAATATTCCCTGAATGAAAATGAAGATGTAATTTCCCACCTCATTTTAATTCATAGACCTTGTGAAATATATCAACGTACCCTAATTTAAGCGAGTACCCTTATTTTTTAGATTAGAAAACTTGAGATGCAAAAAAAGGGACCTCTTCAATAGTAACACTGCTATTAAGTGACCAAAAGAAGCAAGTCAAGTGTTCTGACTTCTAAGTTCATTGTTTTTTCCCTTTCACCATGGCCTAGAACACAAAAGTAATAAATGATGACTATTCTTTTAAAATTTTTCCCCAACATCTCTTAAGGTGGCTCTTCCATTAGTTATTTTTGATATTTCTGGTTTTGAATTCAGCATCTCACAGCATCTATGATCTCAGAAAGGCTTAAGTCTTTCAAACTCTTCTGATTCTGAAATCCAGTGTTTATTTTATTGTACTAGAGTGCTTATTATTAGCAGCTGAATCATTTAGAAAAGTATCACTTCACTTGAAGATTAACAGAATGTAAGATTATTAGCAGACCCATCAAAGTGAAATTTTAAAGTTTTTGATGTTAACTACCATTACTGATGAGCCATTGGATTCCTAATTATTCTCTATTTGAAAATGATATATGAATAGCTAGGATAACCTTACAAAAGAGTTCAAAAATTCATATGGCCATTTTATCATCAATCAGGTTTTGAATAGAAGTTGTTTTTATCACATAACAATCTTTAAGTCTTGGAAGGTGATACATATACTGTGTGATGCTTATATTCTCTCCTTTCTTCCTTGGAAAGGACAGTAAATAAGATTAACTTTTTGTTTATTTGTTTTTTAGATTCAGAATATGAACAACATAATTTCTTTCCCTTTGGACAGTTTGCTGAAAGGAGACCTTAAAGGAATAAAGGGGGTATGGCAGCTTTATATTTTTAATCATTAAAAAGTATTTTTATATTATTGAGCCATAAGGGGGTAATATTAGCCTATTAAGGCAGGCAGTTCATATATATTCATTATGTTTTTAATATGAGGGTATGGAGAATGAGAGACAAGATGGCCATCTGTTAATCCACATTTGCTTTTATTTACTATCTTGTTGGCATTATGAGCCAAAAGAATTGGCACTCGTGGTCTTTCTAGTTTCAGCCTGACATATATAAACATACAATGGTTACTAAGAGTGGAGAGGATGATGTGTTTATAGAAAGTAATAAATAGCTTCAGTAAGGATTTTGAAGTCATAATCACACTGGGACCTTTGGGATTTGGTGGTGTCTGCTGTTACCCTAGGCATTTCCATGGCTGCAGCCTGACATCTGAGCCAGCTAGACAGGACTTCCTTCTTGTTTTGAATTGGGGGCAGGAGAGGGAATGAGCAGGATAAGATGAAAAGAGTAGGAGGAGAAAGAGATGGGTCCATCTAGCTTCCTAAGGGATGAGAGGATTCCCTGTCATTGGCTGGCAAAATTGTCATTCATCTTCAAGTTAGTCAACAAACAATTAAAACCTGATCGTCTGCTCAGCCAGCCAATGGCACCAGGGAAAGAGGGAAAAGAGAATGGCCTCCCATCCCCACATTTTTATATATTCCATAACCATTTCTGGAATCTCATTATTATACTGTTTCTGCATATGACACTGACTAACATCCATCAGGGAGAGCTGATTTCAGATAATTTTCCTGGTTTGTGTGCTACTTATCTGTTACAAGAGCATTAGTTTTCTCACAGTATTGCAATCTTGAATAACTTGAATTTTTGAGTCATAAACTGGCTTAATTTTAAAATCCTCCAAACTATATGTGCCCTTGAGCTGACAATTTTCTAGTTTTGACATGTTAATTTTAAACAGCAAGCTCTGAGTGATTTCCAGAATATGCAGATGGGTATGGATCAAGGTTATAGCAGGTTGAGAAAGCGTGGATAAATTGTTTTAACAAGAAGATTGAATTCAACAAAACAGAGACCTAGCAAGAAAGAGAAGATTGTGACTTCCATTTTTTTTTAAGAGCTTGCCCTCTCTATAGTAGAACTCCATCTTAATAAAGGTAAAGGCATTGCTCTCAGTTAGAGGAATCTCAATACCAAATGTAGTGATTTGTAACAACCTCATAGCTAGCTGTTTCACAGTGTTCAGTACATCTCAACTCACCCCAGATCTTTGGGGAAATAAGAACATAGGACCTCTCCACAAAAAGGTTAGGTACCAACTTGGGAGGCACAGACAATAAAATAATTGGGATTATTTCTTTTTCTTCCTAATCAGGGGAGGATGCAATGAGCAACTGAATAATTACTGTTTCCTGTTTGAAGTGAATCATTCTATTCTTAGGGCTACTTCTTAGTCTAGACTCTATCCATCACATATGTGATTTTTATGGACTCTATATAAAAAGGTGGATGAATAGATAGAAATGAAAACAAAAATCATAGTGATTTGAATTGAGAATTCATTTAATTAACTTTTTGAAAGTAAAATAGTTCAGTAATTTAGAATGATATATAAATATCTGTGTGTAAATGTATACAAATATATGTATGTTCAAAAGAAATGCTGGGTCATTTCTTTAGTGGAGGTGCCTTCATTAACAGTATTACCTCTTATCAACTTAAGAACATGTGCCTTAGGTAGTTATATTGTAGTTCATGAACTCTCTTACAACATAATCACAATAATTAATTATCTCTTAAAGCATATTACAGTGATAAGTAGGATTACTTGGTAGTTAATATTTAGCCATATCCACATCTAATTTCTGCTCTGTGTTTACAGGATCTGAAAAAGCCTTTTGACAAAGCTTGGAAGGACTATGAAACAAAAGTGTAAGTGTTTTCCTTTTTAGAAATAAGTACAGAGTTTGGTTTCTAGATTGAAGTTGAGCTATAGTTCTCATTTTAGACAATGTTTAGTTCAGGGAGGAACGTGCCCATATTACTGTGGTTATACTTGTGACATCAGATATTAGAGGAGTAATTTGAAGTTAAGTCTTGGGTTCAAATTCTGACTTTGCTTGTTCATATATGATTAATGGTTTCTTCATCTGTAAAATAAGGATATTGAATTAAATAATCAAAGTTTTCTGCCAAATTCCTATAATCCTATGACTTCTACTTTTTTAGATTAATATCATAAACACGTGTGTTCCTTGGCAAACCATATTTAAATAGGGTTTTCCTTGGCTCCTTCCTATGTTTCATTATAAATTATTGAAGAATGTTACTTTCATAAAGTTAATTAAATTAAGTCAGTTAAAATCACTGGTATGATTTTTTTTTCTCTTTTAAATGTCATGTCCATTTTATCATTCATAACAGCACAGTTTTCCATTTTCCCAGGGGCCCTGAGTGGTTTCTGAAAGTTTTAAACCCTGCTTCTGCTTTGTGTCTCTTACGTACCATCATTTTCCCTGGAGAGATCAGAAAGGGTTTGAGAAACCATCTAGTTTAAAAAGAAGCAGAAGTGGGAAAATATGGGGTAACCCAGAAAGCCTGGACATGGGAGATAGAAGATATGTTTTTTTTCCATCATTTACTACCTATGTATCCTTGGGCAAAAATGTCTTAACTTCAATGCAGCAGTTTTTTCATCTGTAAATGAGGAGTTGGAGAAAGATGTAAATTGAATATTAATAGGTTTTTCAGATGATGGGAAACTGAGAAGGTGATAGCTAACATATTAGTTGAAAAAGTCAAGTCCAAAGCAATCCCAGTATTCTAAAATGTTAAGCTGAATCTAGTCTGATAAAATTTGCAAAGTATTAAACTTGGATTTAAAAAATCTTCTTTACAAGTAGTGGGTGATAGGGAAAAAAAATCTGGGTGTTCAGTGGACTGCAAGCTCAGTGAAACAGTAGTGTTGCTTGGAAGCCAAGAAAACTAATGTATTTTCAGCCTACATTAAAGTGAGGCTAAGAGGACTTGGGGGCAAAATAGTCCATTCATACTTTTGGAATACTAGTATGAGATGGTAGGTGGTTCATTGGGTAGAGTGCTGAGCATGAAGTCAGTAACTCTTCTTGAGTTCAAATCTTACCTCAGACACTTAACTAGCCATGTGTCCCTGGGCAAATCATTTCACCTTATTTGCCTGCTTTCCTCATCTGTAAAATGAGCTGGAGAAGGAAATGGAAGCCACTGTAGTATCTTTGCCAAGAAAGCCCTAAATGGGCTCACAAAAACTAGGATACAATTGAAACGACTAAACAATATACTTTGGGAGTACTGTGGTTCTAGGTGCCATGTTTTAGGAAGGACATTGATAAGATGTAATATGTTACAAGGGGCCAGGATGGTAGTGAGTCTTGAGATTATGACATGAGAATGAATTGAATAATAATAATACCTTCTATATAGCACCATTTACAGAATACTTTACAAATATCTTATTTTACTGTCATATCAGGTCTGGAGAGTAGATGCTATTATTATCTCCATTTTATAAGTGAAGAAACTGATCTGCCCAGAGGTGAAATATTTCCTTAGGGTCATAGAGCTAGTAAATATCTGAGGAACTGGGAATATTGGGTCTGGAGAAGAGAAGACTTGGGGAGGTTCTAGGGTAAAACAGTTATCTTCGAATATCTGAGAGGCTGTTATAGATGAGGGACAAGATTTGTTTTGCTTGACCACAACTAGAGACAGTATTTAGAAATGGCAGAAAGGTATAGTTAGGCTTGAGGTAAAGAAAAACTTCTTAACAAGACTACTGAAAAAGAGAATGGACTGATATTAGCAATAATGAGTTCTTTCCCAGTAAATGACTTCTAATAAAAGTTTCCTGGCCACTTAACAAAAGTATTGCTATGACTTAGGAAAACTTATGTGGAAACTTGTTATAATATGAAATTGGTAATAGATAAATAAAAGCACATCATAGATAAATTTAAAAAAATTTAAATTTTAACAATTAAAAATAAAATGGGGGGGGCAAGATGGCAACTTAGTAGCAGTGAAAGCTGGATCCACTCCAAGAATCTTTCCAAAAGTATCACTGATTTTTTGGTTCAGATATAGCTTGGAGTTATAGTACTTGTGAATCTGATACTATAAATCTCAATAAAGGTTTTTTCATGTCCTTTCCAGTTAAATCTTGGTGACTTTATTGAACATAAATATGATTATCTTTGATTTAATCTGCTAAGTGAACTATTTGATTTGGGAATTTTGGGTCTTTTGCTATCCCTCCCTTTGCTTTCCTTCCCCTACCCCAAGTAAAAAGTACTTTTATCAACTTGAAACAACTTACAATTTCCATGCTACTTTCTCTATTGCAAAATGGGGTGGCTTATTACTATATTAGTTTAATTAATTATAATTTTTGTATAATTCATGTATTTATTTATGTAATTTATATATATGAAACTTTTATATAAGTTTAACTAAGCAGTTACAAGCTGCTTCTGCATCTAAATTGTCACCAAATACAGATTCAACTGCTAAAATGATACTTTTTTGTCACTTTCAGTTTTATTGGTACTTTGTTTTTACATTAGATAAATCTCTAGATTATTCCCACATTTTGAGAGGTCTTTTGTAACAAAGTAAAGCAGTTAAGTAAAACTAATAATAGAATGACCTCATCTGAAAGCACATACATTTCACATCTTTACTATCCCCTCTTTTCTATTTTTAGAAAGTTAACCAAACTATTTTCTCTCTATTCATTTCCATTTAAAAGTATATAAATTTTTTAAACTTTAAGATCACCTAGATAGTATAGGGAAATAGTGCCAGGCCTGAAGGAGGGAGAACCTGGGTTCAGATTTGGCCTGAGATACTTCCTACCTGTATGACCCCAGGCAAGTCACTTAATCTCAATTGCCTCCCCTTACTGCTCTTCTGCCTTAGAATCATTATTGGTTCTAAGACAGAAGGTAAGTATCCCCCCCCCCCAAATACTTGTATACCAATATACAGATATGCAGTGGGAAAAAATAATTTCATAAAATTGAAATAGATTCACTGCAAACTTTTAAAAATATTTCTTTTACTTTAAATAAGAATGCTTCAGTCCTTTATTATCATCATTACTCTCTATACTTTTGTTGTTTTTTTAAAAAAAATTTTTTTTAAACTCTTACTTTCTGTCTTAGAATCAATACTGTGTATTGGTTCTAAAGCAGAAGAGTGGTAAGGGTAGGCAATGAGGGTCAAGTGACTTGCCCAGAATCACACAGCTAGGAAGTATCAGAGGCCAGATTTGAACCCAGGAACTCCCTTCTCTACATCTGGTTCTCAGTCCACCGAGCCACCTATTTGCTCCCTGTTGTTCTTTTTTAATAAATATTTTTTGCTTTAAAAATGTTTGTCCTTTTTATAATCACTACTCTCTTTGTACTTTTGTTGTCTTTAAGGAAATATTTCTTTCACTTTAAATAAAAATATTTTAGTAATTTTTATAATCCTACTCTCTTTGTACGATCATTGTCTTTCTTGTGGTAATAGTGAGACATTATAAGTTATAGGTTTTGTTCAAGCTAGATTTAGAGAAAACATGGCCTGTATTCAGAGCAGTGTGGTATCTAGGTAACAGACCTTTGAGGCTTAATGGTTCCAATAGTGATTGTCACAAAATATTTGAGAAATGCAGAGCTTTGCATGATTTTTTTTTCTTTGCCCAGAGAAGAAAGAGTGGTAAAGATGGGGAGATCTGAGGAGCCAATGGATGAAAGTGGTAGGGTGATGTTAATGGAGTTAAAGCAAACATTGAATCCACATACAACTGCCCCTTCCTCAAAATAAACCAGAAAACACAACAAAACTCATCCTAATGGATTTTCAGTGTGTTTGACAGTGTCCTTTCTGATTGACTAAATGACATTATCCTACTTTCATGCTTTTGGTCTGTCTCCCTCCAGTCTGCCTTCCACATGACTGCTTGAATAATGTTGTTAATACACTCTCACAATTGTGCCACTCCTCAGAAACCTTTAGGAGCTCATTATTGCTTGTCAGATAAAGTTTAAACTCCTGACTCAAGAGTCTCCAAGCCTTCTAGTAACTGTCTCCAGCCTTATTTGTTCAGCCAATCTTTTGTTTCATATATTCTTTGTTTTAACCAAATTGGACTTTCTTCCACCCCCTACTCATGTTCTTTTTCTTTTCTGTCCCTGTGCTTTGGTTCATAACATTTCCCATACTTGGAATAGACTGTCTTTCATCCCTGTTTCTTAATATTTGCCTTTTGTTCACTTCCCAACTGGAGTTACCTTTTTTATGAAGCCTTCTCTGATTTTCTTTCCTCCTACCCCTCTATTTTCACTCTCTCCTTGATTCCCCTTCCCCTCCTCCTTTTTCTATCTTCCCTCTCACTTTCTCATAGCACTTTGACTTTCCCCTGGTTATATTGCCATTTGCTTTCATTATATTTATTTTTGGCCTTACTACATCTCTCTTGTGTTAGAACTTAAGCTTTTCCAGGCAAATACTGTGTCCTTTTTCATCAATGTTCCTAGGACAGTGCCTTACATATCTTAATACATGTTTGCTGGATAGAACTAGGCCCCTAAAACAATCCCAAGAGGCAAACAGGGGGTCTTCCTACCTTTGTTTTTATCAGATAAGGGCCTTGAGATGGAGAATGCTTAAGTAGTTTGTCCAAAGTTCTCTAACGAGATAAAGGCAAAACCTGTGCTAGAACCTAGTTTTCCTGATTTTTAGGTCTGTGGTTTTTCTACCACATTACTTTTCTTTCTTCTGGTAGAAAGAGAATTATTTGTAGAAAACAATCCAGAAGATGGAGTAGCTCCCATGCAGGGGTAAGCTGAAATGATGTGATATGAATGGGGGGAGTTTGGAATTGTTTAGGGAATCCCAGAATATTGTAATTAAAAGATATTCCAAGAAGCCTGAAGGAGGGAATTTTAGGATAAAGAGAAGTAATTCTGTAGAGAAGAAACTCCTTATTTGAAGAGGCTTTAAAAAAAGAGATTTAGTAAGGGTTCAGATAAATTCAAGGACAATATAGCCATATTGAGAGAAACCATGTCTATGACTTCAATCTGTAGAGCCATAATACATCATAGCCTGATAGAACTTTAAAAATCATCCCATTTTTTAGATGAAGAAACTGGCCCCCAAGGAGAACAAGTGACATGTCTAACGTCTCCCAGGGAATATATTCTAAATGTCCTGACTTCCAGTTCATTGCTTATTCCACTTTGTCAGATGTAGCCTTTGCCAGTGACAGAATTTCTGTCCTATTTCATGTGCTCCATTCCCCAATTTTTCTGCTTATGCCCTAGTTGGTTACTATTACTTGAGTGGAAGCAATAGCAGATGGGAGGAGAGAAAGTGGTGGGAAATCTAATGTAGCAACAGCAGAGAGAGTGGCGATATAGCTGACTGGTTAAGTCATGGCTGTGGTAATAGGGAGCCAGACCAGATGGCCTGGCATGCTACCTACTGGCACATGCTGGATGTTGCTGACCTCTGTTATCCTCCTGGCTTCCATCCCATATGGTTAAATTTAGTTCATTATTACTGCAGTTAGGACAAGAGTTGGAAATCTTATGATGAGAGTCATCGGCTTAACGAAAGAGTCCATCAAAGGTCAATTATAAGTTAAAAAAAAAGAAGTAATTTAATTCATGGTGGGGTTTTTTCCCTTAGAGAAAAAGAAAACATTCAACTTAACTGCTTTTTAAATTAAGAACAGGGAACATAAAACTCAATTCCACACGAGCCCCCCCCAGGGGGAAATTATTCTCTGGGTGGCAGCAGCAGTGATCAGAGCAGTATTACCCCCATGGGCAGAATGAGATCTAACTGAGGGCCAAATTGGGCCCCTGGGTCGGATATTCTGCTCTCTGACCTAGACAGTTATAGATTCCCTAAAGGTAGGTTGGCATTGTTATTATTTTAGGACAGACCTAAGAAACCTATAGTCTTAAAGCCATTTGGCAGAGGAGAAGACTAAGACCCCCCAAAAGAAAAGTGATTTGTCTAAGTACACATAGAGAATCAGTTGCAGAATCAGGACCAAGACCTAATTCTGATTCAGAGTATAGGGTTCTTTCTCTTTATTCAAGTAAGGAAACATTATTAAGTGCTTTCCGTGTACAGGGCACATTTTATTCATAATTAAAGAGACTGTAATCAAGATTAAGAGGGAAACAATAAATTGGGGGGAAAATTTAATAGCAAGTGACTCTGATCTCATTTCTCAAATATATCAAGATCTGAGTCAATTTTATAAGAATACAAAGCATTTTCTGGATGACAAGTGGTGAAAAGATATGAACAGCCAAAGATTCTCAGACAAAAAGAAAAAGTAAGACTGTAGTTATTTGAAAAGTCATCCAAAACGCTATTAATATGAGAAATGAAAATTAAAACAACTGAGGTACCACCACACACCTATGAGACTAGGTAATATGACAAAAAAGGAAAATGATAAATGTCAAAGGGGATGTGGGAAAACTGGGACACTGTTGGTGGAATTGTGAACTGATCCAACCATTCTGGGGAGCAATAGAGAACCATTCTCAAAGGGTGATAATACTGTATGTACCCTTTAACCCAGAAATACACTACTAGGTCTTTATCTGAAAGAGATCACAGAGAAGGGAAAAGGACCTACTTGTACAAAAATATTTAGGGAGCAGCTGGGTAGCTCAGTGGATTGAAAGTCAGGCCTAGAGACAGGAGGTCCTAGGTTCAAATCCGGCCTCAGACACTTCCCAGCTGTGTGACCCTGGGCAAGTCACTTGACCCCCATTGCCCACCCTTACCACTCTTCCACTTATGAGCCAATACACAGAAGTTAAGGGTTTAAAAAAATATATTTATAACAGTTCTCTTTGTGGTGGCAAAGAACTAGAAACTGAAGGAAAGTCAATCAACTGGGGAATAGCTGAACAAGTTGTGGTATGTGATTATAATGAAATATATTGTGCCATAACAAATGACAAGATGATCACAAAAAAATCTGGAACTTTTGTCTGATGTGAAATGAGCAGAATGAGGAGAATGTCGTATACAATAATAGTAATAAAGTATGATGACAACTGTTAGCAGCAATGCAAGGATCCAGGACAATCCTGAGGGAGTCAAGGAAAAAGGCTGTCTACCACTATAGAGGGAACTGATTCTTTACCAATGTTCATCTCAGCTTAAGCCACCTCCACAGGAGATCAGGCTTGAAAAATGCCACACGAGTTGTTTTGCCTTACTTGGGGAACAGTCCTCATGCTTGCCCTGATTTTTCTGTGGTTCCCTCAGGATTTAGTACCTTTTCTCCCACAGGCCAAGTGACCGGAATATTGGTCTTATATTAATGTAAGAGAGCTTGGATTATATCTGGGAAAATCTGGATGAAGCCAAAGCCATTATTAAACTTTTTTCTTATATCCAAACACTCATAATACCTCAATGCAGTTTGAAGTATGCCATTCTGCACTTCACTTCTTACTTGAATTTTTCTCTAGTGTAAGTGATATTTGTCCTTTTTTACAAATGATAACCATGGAAATAAATATTTTATGATAATACATGTACAATCTATACTCTATTACCTTCCATCTTTGGGAGGGAGAGAACATGAATTGCAAAATATCAGAAAACACTATTAAGAATTGTATCAGTGTATAATCTGGAAGAAAAATTTAAAAGCCACTACTTAAAAAATAGGAAGAAAAAAGTTATAGATGCAAAGGCAAAAATGAAACAGCCCCTGCCCTCAAGGAGTTAAGTGTTTCTATAAGTAGGCTTAGTGGTGACTCTGTGGATTATGGAGTTTCAGACTTTTTAAGACATTATACAGGGAAGAGAGAATGAGGGAAAAAAGAAAGTTAGGAGGGTCGGGGAGGGGAGAAGAGAGCACAAAAGTGCTACCCACTATACCTCTTTTAGGAGAAGGCAAGTGACTAATTCAACAGGGCTAAGATTCAGTCCCAGATCCTTTGAGTACATCAGTGCTCTGCAGGCTGTACAACAGGATGATATTGGTCTCTGCAGACTGTGTAGTGAAGGGGAAGAATGGGGTACTGTGGGGAGGCTGCTCAGAATCCTTAGGTCAATAGGCAACTTGATTTATTGCTGCTGTTTTCCCCCTAGGACAAAAATAGAAAAGGAGAAGAAGGAACATGCCAAGCTTCATGGGATGATTCGTACAGAAATAAGTGGAGCTGAAATTGCTGAAGAGATGGAGAAAGAAAGGAGGTTCTTCCAGCTACAAATGTGCGAGGTAAGATGCTGAACAAGCACAGATGTCCAGTGCTGGTAAAGAGCCTAGGATGCAAATGAAATCTGCTTTTATCCCTCATTAGGTCTCTTTTTCCAAAGGAGCTTTGTTTTTGTTTTAAAAGAGAACTATTGGGCTCAAGGGCAACATAGTTTGTTATTGAATCTACTGCCAATTATTCTCAATGACTTTGGCACATTAATTTTAATAAGGCAACCTAAGTCTTCTATGGAACTGGACTGGAATTAATCTAACACTGGATTGTTCTTTGAATGAAAAAAAAAAACAACTAAAAACAGGAAAAAGCTAGCTATGCATGCAAACACATATAATATACCCTAATCACACCTCCCCTCAGTGCCTTAATGTTCAGTTCCCCTTCATCCAGCTTTTTGTCTTGAGGCTGATGTCATAACCAAAGAGTTTGACCCTTCTTTGTGCCTCTGATCTCATCGGGTCATGGCCAAAGGAGTAAGAGGGAAAAATCACTTGATGGGAGAAAAGGAATACTATGATATATAGAGTTCCTGTTTAAATCATACAAGGGCCTATTTTTTTAAAAGCTAAACTGTCATTTGAGAAGTGTTTTCAAAGTGATTCTTAGTCACTAGCCATTATGCTTATTGAGTCAATAAAATATTACTATCCTTCCCAAGCTATTCTCTATCGTAGCATATTCTGATGGCCCTGTTACCTAACCATCCTGGCTAGAGTGGAAGAAGCAGGGAGGAGGGACACAATATGCTCCTTCTCTCTCTCTCTCTCTCTCTCTCTCTCTCTCTCTCTCTCTCTCTCTCTCTTTTTGTATTTAGTAAATAAAAAGAATATCTTAGAATAGATCTTCTACAATCTGGATGCCAGTGGACTTTTTAAAAAAATACTTTAATTCTGGGTCTTTTTATAGAAGAAATATGAGGGAAAAAAAGTTAGCACATCTATTCCAGCATTTGCTCTCCTTAGTAGTGTCTTGTATTTTGATAAAGTATGTTGCATCTCTAGGAAGAAATTAAACTTAACATTTATGCCAAATAAGTGTTTGAGATATCATAAATCAACTATATACAATTAATTTTTGATTACCTGGAAGGAATTAAAAAGTCACTTAATTTTGTCTTTGGGATGGCTGGCAACTTCAGTTTTGGTAATAGCTTTGTATTCAAAAATATGTCTAGCTTGAAGAAATATTTTGATTAGCAATGGAGAGAGCTGTAGATGGAATCTAACTCAAATTGAAAAATGCAGTATAAACAATTATGAATGTGTTTGTAAAAAACATGTTTTTCATTTATATGTAATTTTACAAAGAGTTTGCATATGTGTCTTTAAATTCATGTGCGTTGCCAGAACTGACATGCTGTCAGAATTAGTATTTTAACTGAACTCTTGAGAGGCAGCAATGAAGTAGTAGCTAAAGAAATGGCCTTAGAGAAAATGATGAAAGACCTGAATTCAAGTCCCACCTCTAGCATACTGTTTTGTGATGTTGGGCAAATCATCTAACCAGTGAAGTGCCCCCAGACAACTCTCTCAGACTAGAAGTTGCAGAGTTGCTAGTCTACATTGATATAGTCAGTTTCCTCAACAAAGGTTTCCTTTGCCAAGTGAAATTTGAGGTCAGTGGATTGAGAGCCAGACCTAGAGATGGGAAGTCCCAGGTTCAAATCTGGCCTCAGACATTTCCTAGCTGGGTGACCCTGGGCAAGTCACTTGACCCCCATTGCCTAGCCCTTACAACTCTTCTGCCTTAGAACCAATACATATTCTAAGACAGAAGGTAAGGGTTAAAATATTATAACCAAAAACCAGAAACAAAAACCTCCAGACCTGGAGTCAGGACCTGGATTCAAATTTGGCCTCAGATACTTCCTGGCTGTGTGATGGTGGGCAAATCACTTAATTCCAGTTGCTTAACCCTTACTGTTCTGTCTTAGAATAGATACTAACACAGAAGGTAAAGGAGTTTTTTTGTATTTTGTGTTTTGTTTTTGTTTTTAAACATTATGAAAGGCATATTGTGTACTATACTGGGAATTAGAATACCAAGTTCTTGTCCTGCTTCACAACTTAGTAGATATAATTCCTGTCCTGCCTACATCTTGTGGTGTTGATGCAAATATCAAATTAAATTGGTATGTTTGTGTGTGAGTATTTGTTTCTGTGCTTGTGTAGAGCTTGATAAAGAGACCTTCTTAAGTTAAAGGCTGTATATACTACTTGATAAGCTTTCTAAGTATTTCAATATAATGTGTAATTGACCATGTTATTGGGAGGAACTACTTGCCGTGCAGAAATGAATTATTTTGGCAGTATCTTTAAACATTGAACTCCAACTGAAAACAACAACAACAACAACAACAACAACAAAAAACACAAAAAAACCTCACGTCTAAAAGGTGGCATTCAGGCTTATTCAGTCCTGAAATTTGTTTCCTATTTTAATTAAATGCATTTAAAAACTTGTTTGAAAGATTTTGATAACAAGCAGAGAAATGGGAAAACTGCCATTACCCTCCCTCCTTCAGCCTATGTCAAGACATTTCAGATTTGCTTGTATTTTTAGCTAAAGATGTTCCACATGACTTCCCTTAGCTTCCAATTGCTTGTTGCTTAATTTGGGAGAGACTTTGTTTGTTATTTCTCTCCTCAATGGTATATGAAATCTGTTTATAAATCCAGAGCCCTACCAGGACTGAATCTCTAAGTTTGGGAACTCTTCACATGAATTGATAGATAGTACAGCTTAAGATAAATCAGTAGTATTAATATTATCAATAATGTTAGCATAATAATGCAATTCATAATTAATATAATAACAATTTACATTAATAAAAGAAATGCTGATTTTTGATATTTTTATGACTGAGCATAGGCTTTCCTGACGTGTGCAAATCATTGAACCCCTCTGACACTGTTTCTTCTTCTATGAAATAGGGATAATACCTTTGATATTTCACACTGTTATGGCCTCTGAAAAATGAGTATGTAAAGTACTCTGCAAACTTTAAAGATTTATATAGGTGTCAGTTTTTTTAAACCCTTACCTTTTGTTTTGGTATAAATTCTAAGACAGAAGAGTGGCAAAGGCTAGGCACTTTGGAGTGAAGTGACTTGCCCAGCTCACATAGCTAGGATGTAAGTATCTGAGGCCAAATTTGAAACTAGGTCCTCCTTACTCCATGCCTGGCCCTCTATCTGTTGTGCTGCCTAGCAGCTTCAATTCTTCTTATTCAAATGATTTATGCCACATAGCAGTGAGTATGCATTACCTAAGCAATTTAGGATTCAAGGATTTAATGTCAGAAGGGGCTAGCTGATTCAGTTCATTCTACAGAGGAGGAAGGTCAAGTTTAGAGAGATGTCATTTGAATAAGCTCTCAAGGAGTATGGAGTAAAACACATATTTAAGCCTAGATTTCTGATTTCCCAATGTGAGACTCTTTACAGCCTCTTCCATGTTAAAATAAAATATGAAGAACTTCCTGACCATCAGGACTCTATTTGGGTTCAACTCTATTTGGGTAATAAGAGGTTGGTCTTGGAGTCTTTTTCTCAGGAGATCTCCAGTAAAGGAAGCTCATGATTCCATTATGTAGATTTTACCCTAAGGATATTACGAAAGAGAAAGATGACTGTATGTGTATAAAAATAACTGGAGCAGCTTTTATTAATGAAAATCTGGAAAAATGCACAATGATTGCAGAATGACAACAAATTATAATATAGCAACATAAAGAATTATTAGTGCCCAAGACAGCTCTGAGGGATTTATGGTAAAGATGCTACCCACATTCAGAGGAAGGACTGCAGGAGAGGAAACATATAAGATAAACAATTGCTTGAATGCATGGGCTGAGGCGGACATGAATGGGAAATAGACACTGAACAAGGACACTTGTTACAACCAGTGGAAATGTGCGTTGGCCATGGGTGGGGGGAGAGCGGGGGGTGAAGGGGAAAGTAGGGGCATAAAGTATATAAACAGGTTAAAAACAAATATTAATAAATGTCTAATAATAATAAAAAAAAGAATTATTAGTACCACATTCAAAATGACAAAGATGAAGAATATATGGAAATTCAGGGAGACATTTATGAAACAATACCAAGCAAACAGCAAAATTAGAACTACGGTATGTGCATTGGCTAAAGGGTGTATGAAAAACAACAGAAAAAAATATAGTTAGATGGAAAGGCATTTTAAAAAAGGCACATGGAGGGAAGGAGGTATTACAGTTATTTAGTTAAAGTCTTTTTTTTTAAATATTAAAGCATTCTGATTACTTCTTTCTAAATGACTAGATAGTTTATTGTTCTAGCTGGATTAGACTACGATTTCCAGGCCTTTTTTTTTTTTAACAGCCCTGGTGACTCTGGTTTTTGAAGCAGCTTTTGTAATATTCTCCCTATAAAAATTCACCTCAGTAATTTTTTTGAAAAATCCTTCACTTTGAGAGGGCCAGAAGTTGACCAGCTAGGTTATAATAAAATATCCCTATTTCTCAGAGACTGAATCTTTGCTTTGATTCTCTGTTATATATATATATATACACACACACACACGTACTTCTTTAGCACTGACATAATAATAGCTGTCATTTATCTAGCAAAGTGTCTTTAAAATATCATCTCATTGGATCTTCACGACAATCCTGGGAGGTGGTGCTTTTAGTATCCTCATTTTACAGATGAGGAAACTTGATAAAAGTTAACTGACTTGCCAAGAGTTATACAACTAGTGCAAGATTTGAACTCGGGTCTTCTTGACTCCAACTCTATCTGATGCGCTCTCTGCTATGCCACCTAGCTGACATTATAGCATTTTGTCTACAATAACCCTATGAGGTAGGTAGCATAAATGCTATTAGTGTCATTTTCTACTTTATATTTAGAGAAAAGTGGTTTGACCCATGGTCCACACACCTGGTAAACAGCAAGGCTGGAATTTGAACCTACTTCTCCTGACTTAAAATCCATCCTCATTTAACTCAATTATGCATTATTTCAAATACCTGTAGCATAATCTCAGTCCTCTGTCCCCTCCTTTCTTGAGTATACCTCGTACAGGGACTTACTGAATGTTTGAACTGAATTAAATGTTCTGTTATAGAAATGATAAATTCATTTAAAATTGCAAAAGAAAATGTTTATTTAGCTTTTACTGAATGATTTGCATTTGGAGA
Organism: Gracilinanus agilis; assembly: GCF_016433145.1. NCBI lineage: Eukaryota > Metazoa > Chordata > Mammalia > Didelphimorphia > Didelphidae > Gracilinanus > Gracilinanus agilis. Next base: position 211,012,966 of record NC_058131.1, read on the forward strand.
AGACAAAAAATGAATAAAGACCATGATTCTTACTCTCAGGGAGATTAGATGCTAGTTGGTCTTCTATTACTAACACAGTATGCTTTTATTGCCTGGTCATTTCTGTGAACTGTTCTTTTTTTTTTTTTAACAGTATTTACTAAAGGTTAATGAAATCAAGATTAAAAAGGGAGTTGATTTACTTCAGAACCTGATCAAGTATTTTCATGCACAGTGCAAGTAAGTTTTTCTTTCTCATGATTGTCCTTCAAATGTATCTTTCTTCATGGCAACTGTGGTTTTTTTTTAATTTGAAAAATTTGTTTAATTAATTAATTTAGAATATTTTTCCATGGTTACATGATTCGTGCTCTTTCCCTCTCCTCCTCCCACTGGGTTTTACATGTGTCATTGTTCAAGACCTGTTTCCATATTATTAGTATTTGCACTAGGGTGATCTTTTAGAGTTTATATCCCCAATCATATCCCTGTCGACCCATGTGATCAAGCAGTTGTTTTTCTTCTGTGTTTCTACTCCAACTGTGGGTATTTAATATGGAAAAGAAATATACTTAAATATAGACCTTATTCAGAATTATATTTTTCCTTGTTGTCTTTATAGAGTACTTTTGCCTTTTCTTTATTTGTGGGGGAGAAAGTATTTTGTTCCAAAGGTGAATTTCTGTTGCTTTGGTGTTTATCAAATATTAAATGTTGATAGCACTGATGGTGTGACATTAGACTAAAATGTTTTTGATTTACTCGAACAATCAATGTGACTAGCATCTTGGATTGCATATAAACAAGAATGAGAACTTAATATTTACTTTTTCCATTTCTGAAATGCAGTTAAGATTAAATAGGACAGAGAAATGTGATAAGTGATTTTACATAGGTATAGAACGCCAACCTGGAGAAACAAACTAACCTGAGGACAGAAAACATTATCACCCTGGTAGCACATTTAAAACGTAACAATTTCATATGAACCTATACTTTGGTTTTAGCGTAACTACCATTATACTTCTTAATTTTTTTCTCTTATGCCCTTACAGGGGTGAAATTTAGGAAGTGAATCTCTTCATTTGTCAGTACTTTATTTCTCAGTAGTTATTCAAAGTTTTCCCATTTTTTATTTGCCTAAACCAGAGATGGGCAAACTATTCCCCATAGGCCAAATCTAGGCTATAGTTTTCCCATCACTGCCTTAAGCAGTTCCCTAATCACTAGGCCCCCACATCCAGATGTAGTGATTAGGGAATTGCTTAAGGCAGTGATGGGAAAACTACGGCCTGGATCTGGCCCGTGGGGAATAGTTTGCCTATCACTGGCCTAAACTGACCAGTTGGGTAGCACCAGACCTTCTTTTTTGGTCAGTTGAAAGAAGAAGCTGACCTTTATGGGCATAAGTTTACTTCAGTATTTTAAAAAATAAATTATTTCATCAGTATGGGCATTTGTACCACGGAGGTAGATTGCATCCCTCTCCATAACTTCATGAGTTACTGCAAAAAAATTCCTTTTTTTGTGACCAACCTCCAAATGGTGAACTTTCCTCAACTTATTAGCTAGATTTTCCTTCAGATGATAAGCACATGTAGACCTTTGCTAAACTTGCAAATAATAGCTAGCATTTCCATAATACTTTAAGGTTTGCAAAGTACTTTAAAAATATCTCGATTTATAATCACTTTTGGAAGTAAGATAATTATTCTGATTTTACAGATGAAACTGAGGCAGAGTCCATGGTAACACAGTTAATACATGTCTAAGAACAGTTTTGAACTTTTTGATTCCTGGACTATAACTCCTTCATGCCACTTCATTCCACTTCAAAGCCTTGAAGCTTTTCCAACCTTGTAGGGCCCAACAGAGCTGGCTTGGCTTTTGAGAGTCCACTTCTGTCATTGCCATGATGAGGCATTGTTGAAGTGCTTTAGTATAGGATAAACCCACTGACCTTTCCAAAAGGTGGGCTTCACACTATCTGAATGAATGTGTTCATTATACCCTTCAAAATCACTAGGGGAATTGAACATTTTTGTTATTTTAGAACAAAATATAGATGCAGGTGGGAGTAGAGGTAGATATGGGGAAGCTATTCTGTTCTGTGCACTAATAAAGTATCATCATTTATTATCATTATTTCTTCTTTTTGTCTTTCTGGACATTTGCAATCCCATTCTAGACTATTTGCTTTCTTAAGAAATCTCGAATTAGGGATGTTCTTTTTTGCCCTTTTAACTGAAAGAGTTTAGATACTATAGGGTAATAGAACTTGAGGAAAGTTTGAGAGCTCTAAGGACATTAAAAAAATGGAAGAACTAAGTACTTGATTTAAGAAGCCCTGATATATAGAGTAGGAAAAAAGTAGTGTTTACAATGTTTGTTAAAGTCAGTATTTCTTTAGAGGGATGGTTAGAATGCTAATACTTTAGCCTACTAGAATCTTGGACAACATTTCACACCTTTGAGTGGCAGTGGTCAATGGTGATTAGATTCTGCACTGTTTTTGTCAGCACACACCAGAAACTGATGATCACCTCCATTTTATATAGGATAAAACTGAAATTCACAAAAGTTATAATGGCTTATTCAAGGTCATGTATTAATCAATAAGCATTTACTTGGTGCCTTCTAAGTGTCAGGGTTTATATTAGGCAACAGGAATGCTAAGAAAAACAAGTAATAAACCCTCACACAAGGAATTTATTTTCTTTTGAGGGAGAAAATGGATACATTCATATAGACAAAAGATACAAAGTTAATTCAAGGTAATTTGAAGGAGCAAGTGGGAAGCTACTAGCTGGTGTAGAGGGGTAGGGTTACATAGAAAGTGGCATTTACATACCTAGTAAGTGTCAGAGTGAGATTCAAAATCAAGCTTAGCATTCTGTTGACTTTCTGATTAGAGACAGCATGGCGGAGCAAGGCTAGAGTCAGGAAGAGTAAATATTCAAATCTAGTTTGAGCTGTGTGATCTTGGTCAAGTCACTTAACCTCCATTTTCCTCAGTTTCCTCAAATATAAAACTGGAATAAATAATAGCACCTACCTCCGAGGATTGTTATGAGCATCAAACAAAATAATAATTGTAAAATGCTTGAGGCAATGCCTAGCACATGGTAAGCATTATGTAAATGTTAGCTGCTTTTAGTATTATTATTAATATTGTTTTATCAAGCTAGTTCTGACAATGATTCTGACATCTTTAGGAAAACAAACTATTTCTGAGGAAGTGGCTTTAGCTTAACTCTACAGATCATCTTCTTATAGGACTTTCTCACTATCAAGAGGAGGGTTGCTAGGTTGCAAAGATTCTTAGAGCTTTACTTTCCCCAGGGATATTTCTGCACTGGGGTTATTATAGGTTGAAATTTGTCTATTATTGGTTAGTTATTAACTCATACCCATAATTCCCTTAAATTTGGAACATCTAGCCAAAGGGTGAAACATACTTTCCAACTTCTGCACCCTTGACACTTGTAGTCCTAATAACATGTGAAATCTGTAGTAGCCTGATCCCCATGACCTTTAATGATTGCTTATAACTCACAGCCTATGTTTTCTTTTTTCCTTTTCTCCTTTCTGGGCTTCTTTGTTTTCACAACCTCATGTATTTGTGGTGTTTGATTTGGGGAGGGAGGTATCCCCAAAAAGGATAATGTAAGATTGTAGGGTATAAAGAAATACATGTCTTCTGTACAAAAATGCTTATGCCTGAGATGAAAGGCGGCTTGTCTAAGATCCATTAAAAATGCAGTTTCTGTAAAATTCTCCTTCATTTGGTCCTCAGCTGATATGTATAGATTTTTTTTTTTACCCTTGTACTTTGGTGTATTGTCTCATAGGTGGAAGACTGGTAAGGGTGGGCAATGGGGGTCAAGTGACTTGCCCAGGGTCACACAGCTGGGAAGTGGCTGAGGCCAGGTTTGAACCTAGGACCTCCTGTCTCTAGGCCTGACTCTCACTCCACTGAGCTACCCAACTGCCCCTGTATAGATTTTTTAAAGAACCAGTGTTGAGTATCTTAACTCTTAAAATATTTTTGCTCACTACCATCACCTCCACTATCACCACCCCCCTTCTGATCCTCATCTATTCCAATTCAAACATTGTTTTACTTACAACACTCCTTCAAAATTAGTAGCAAAGATTTATTATTTCTATTTTACAAAAGAGGAAATTGTGGCAAAGAGAGATTAGAGTGATCTGCTCCAAGTCTATACAAATGTCACAGTCTAAAATCCGAACCCTTGACTTCTGGCTCTAAGGGCATCCAGGTGATTCAATGGATAGAGTGCCATGCCTGGAGTCAGGAGGACTCATCTTCCTAAGTTCAAATCTGGTCTCAGACACTTACCAGCTCCATGACCATGGACAAGTCACTTAACTCTCTTTACCTCAATTTCCTCATCTGTAAAATCAGCTGGAGAAGAAAATAACAAACTACTCCAATATCTTTGCCAAGAAATCCCCAAAAGGATGTTACGAAGAGTCAGATATGACTGAAATAACAGAATACCAATTTCTGGCTAAATCCAGCACTTTTACCACTTCACCAACCTAATAAACACTTTGCTATTTCACAGATCTGTGATTTGTTTGTTGTTTGACTGCTTCCAGGGACTTCCATCTCTTCCTTAGTAGAAGGTAGAAGTAGAAAAAGCTGATCTGGACTAAAGTGTTAATATTTTAATTTTTATTCTCTTTCTATATCTTGTGAAATGATGTAGCCAAAAATTCATCATTCTGGAGCCAGCGTCTCCTCCAACCCAGGATGAAATATTGAAAAGAAGTCTTTAGTGCAGAGAGATTCATGTTGTTGCTGATAGCCTACCTTCTTCTAGATGTTTCCATTCTTTTAAACCTTTACTTTCTGTCATAGTAACAACTTAAAACAGAAGGGCAAGGACTAGGCAAATGGAGTTAAGTGACTGAGGCCAGATTTGATCTCAAGTCTTCCCAACTCCAGATCTGGCTCTGTATTCACTGTACCACCTACCTCCTCCTCCATCTGTCTTTCATGAGCTATTCATTATAAGTACTGCATCTGTGAGCTTTCTTTCTTTCTTTCTTTCTTTCTTTCTTTCTTTCTTTCTTTCTTTCTTTCTTTCTTTCTTTCTTTCTTTCTTTCTTTCTTTCTATTTACATACTTGGACATTTGACTGTCTGTGAACCCAAGTTTCCTATTTCCTTTGGCTCAGCTTATAATTCTTTGGGCGGTATTTCTCTGTTCTTCCCAGTTTTCAGTTTCTTACTCATTTCCTCCCCCTTCCTACTTATCAATATAGTCCACTCCTCTAATGAAAACCTCTAGTTTCTATTCTCCCTTTTTTTCCCCTCTGCCTGCCCCTACCCCCATTTCCTAGCTCTTCTCTTTCTCTCTCTAGTCATACTTTTTGGGCTTAGGTTCTTTTACATCAGAAGATCAATCAGAAAGCTTTGGTTAGTGATTCTTCATAACCCCTTTCTCTGTAGAGTCATTTTTCACATTGCATGTTGCAGGCAAAAAAGACATTTTAGGTGGCATGAGAAATAATAAAATACATAGACTATTTTCTCTTCAAGTTTAACATAGCTCCTCAGAATCAGGAAAAGAGATTTTATTTACCTAACCTAACTTTGCAAGTGCCATTTAATTGTTACTTGCTCAAAATTTTGAGGTGCTTTTCCACCTTTCTCTTGTAGTTATATGACCCCTTAGTCCTTTCTCTGTTAAAGTAGTCTTTTACCTCTTTCGTTTCTCCCTTTAGTAATAGCCCTGAAAATCCAGCTAAATTGTGTTTTCTCTCATGGCTCAGTCCCATTTTTGTTTTTTAGTTTCTTCCAGGATGGACTGAAAGCTGTTGAAACCCTCAAACCCTCCATTGAAACACTTTCAACAGACCTTCATATAGTAAGATGTGACTTCCTACATTTGTGTTAAAACAGTTTTTATTATTAAAGACATATTTTTATTTCAAATACTGTCACTGTGTGTTCTTGAATTTCTATACTATTCTGTCTGGAAATACCTTTTTAAAATATTCTGGATTGAACAAAAGCAAAACCTGATCATTTCTATGTACAATGTAGAATATAAAAAAATAATAAACAAAATTGCAAATTTCTATTCCATACAGCTTGGTTTTTCTCTTCTTAGAATGTGTCATAATTCAATACTTTTTTTTTTCCAAAACTATGCTATTTGTGTTGAGTAATTTTCTTCTAACACCACTTAATATTGTTGCCAATTTCTTCATATTCCTACTTATTGTTTCTCCTTGATTTGGCTTTTGGAATATCTTAATTAAGGGATATATTTTTTCCACTTTTTTTTTCATAAAAATTTTTTACATGTAATTTTATGTAACAATTACATGTAATAACAAATGTACACTAAGTTTTCCAAAGTTATATGATCCTAATTGTCTCCCCTCCCTTCTTCCCGCCTTCCTCCCAGAGCTGGCAAGCAGTTCAATCTGGGTTATACATATATTATCACACAAAATATATTTCTATATTGTTCATTTTTGTAAATGAATAATCTTGTAAAACCAAAACTCCCAAACATATGCCCAGATAAACAGGTGAAAAATCATGTTTTCATCTGCAAAGAATACATTTTCTTGTGAACAGTAGTCTTCTGGCTTTCTTAATTTTTAACCCAAATTTTGCCTTTTCTATCTAATTTAGATCAAACAGGCCCAAGATGAAGAAAGGAAGCAGTTAATACAGCTACGAGATATTTTAAAATCTGCACTTCAGGTTGAACAAAAAGAGGTGAGGAGATTTAATTGTGTAGGATCTCTGCTTCTCTTGGTTTGTTTCTAAGTAGTTTTGAAAGACTGGTTTTGATGGAAAAGATCACTGGATTTGGAGTCACTGACCTGGCTTCACATCCTAATTCTGTTATTTATTTCTGACATGTTCTTGGGCTCTTTACCCACTTGTTACTTCAGTTTCCTTATCTGTAAATGGAGAAGGTTGGAATAAGGAAGCTTGATGCTGCCTTTTAGTTCCATAAGCCTCTGATGCTTAAAACAGGATTATAAAATAGGTCTCATGTTGGTCCTTAAGAACCAAGCCTGTGGCTACACAATACCAAAATGACTGGTTTAGTCTTTCAATTTAATCCAAGCCTTAGTCCAATGTGAAAAAAGTCAGCAAGATTTTTCTGTTTCTCATCTTGTGGATGTGGCTTCATGCTACCTTGTACAGTCACTTCTGTGTATCACCTGCATGGCCAATGGGCCCCAGAATTGTTCTTGGTGGCTCCTTCTTTCTATGCCTTTATGCTATGTTACACAGGAAAAGATTTTGTTTATGCTGATCTGGGCTAAAATGTTAATATTTTAATTTTTATTCTCTTTATATACCTAGGAAATATAAGGTCATAATGTAAACAGGGTTTTAAAAAAAGACTTGAGGGGCAGCTAGGCAGCTCAATGGGTAGATGCCAGGTCTAGAGACAGGAGATCCTGAGTTCCAATGTGGCCTAAGACACTTCCTAGCTCTGTGACCCTGGTCAAGTTGCTTAACCCCAGTTGTCTCACCTTTATCACTTTTATGCCTTGGAACCTATTCCTAGTATTGATTCTAAGACAGAAAGCAAGGGTTTGTTTACTTATTTTATTACAATCTGTTTTCCAAGGCAGAAATTAGATTGACTGAAAACCAAAATAATGCATTAAAGGGGAGGGATCATAGTATGGTAGAAAGAATATTAAGGTTAGAGTTGGGTATCTTAGTCCAGTCCTTAATTTTGCTGAGCTTATTTTCCTTACCTGTAATGTTGTTACTTAGGAATTAATTAGTTGAACTCAATATTTAAAAGTAGATTCTGTAATAAAGTCTGTAATAAAGCTCAAAATGGCATCATTAAGCTATTGTCTTTGTAAGCATATGCTTTCTTTAAGTTTATATGTCTATTTGCTTTAAATATAGATATGTGTTTGTGCTTTACAAAATAGGAAAATATGTTTTAAGATGTGCTTAATAGATGTTAGGAAACAGGTTCATATTAACATGCTAGTAATTAATTTAATAGTAACATAAAGCTCAGCATTAAGAGTTTGTCTTTTATATTCTTGTGCTATAACTGAATATTGTTATTTTTTCTCCTGGAAATGCATTTGCCTTTTGTGACCGAAGTCTAGGAGAGTAAGTAGTTTAGTATTCTATAAATTGAAGTACTTTACATGTTCCTTTCTTTAACATCAAGAAACTGGATTTTTCTCCACTTGCTATTGGATTGGCCAGAAATAGCTTAAATTTGTAAACCTTTATTTCCTTTTCTATCTACAAAATCTTCAAGAATAGGAGATAGAGACTCTTAGTTCTCCCACTTCACCATAAACAGTGAAATTGATGTCCCTTTTGCCACCAGGAACTTCTAGAGTTCATAATTTGTCATTTTGAGTTGCCTACTCAAAATGAAGCCTGGAACACTGCCATTTTCCTTCTGGTGTTGAAAATAAATTAAATCCAGTTCCTTGGTTTAGCTACTTAGTGAAGTTTCCTGGATTTTTTTGTCCATTGTATGTGGAAATGTGTATTTTCCTGGTTTCAGTGCACTGAGGAGCTGTCGTCGTAAACATTCACAGGAAGAACTGTATTTTTGTGAATGAGTTAATGTGTATTTTTGTCCTGGTGATCAGTCTTTCTACAGTGCAAATTCCTCTGTGAATTGTTTTCAGTGACTATTTAAAAGAGAGGCTGGATTGTGCTTATTAGCCTTGTTTGGTTCAGTGTGTTAGTACTTTGGGGCCCTGTGTGGAGCATCATTCAAGGAGATTAGGCTGCAGGGACACAACTCTTATGGCTTTGCCTTCTAGTTCTCATGCCCCACATTCTGATACCTCATGAATGTTTTTAGTGATGACTTCACATTCTATTCCTATTTATTTGTATTTGCACTGTCTCCCTCCTCACTTTGTTCATGTGTGTGGGGGCGGGGGAGGGAGTTGTCTGTCTGTTTATTTAAGACCATATATCTGTCCTGAATTATTTCCTTTCCACTTCTCCTGCTACCACCCTGATCAGGTTCTTACCTCCTTATGCCTAGATTATTAGCAGTCTCCTAAATGTTATTACCATATCTCTCTCTCTCTCTCTCTCTCTCTCTCTCTCTCTCTCACACACACACACACACACACACACACACACACACACCTTCTTTAATACTCCATGATTAACTTCTTTGCTCAAAAAGTTATCATTAGTTCTTCACTGCCTACCAAATAAAGTCCAAATTCATCAGCTTGGCATTCAAAACTCTTACCAACCTCACCCCAAACTTTCCTTTGAGGCATCACCTCACACTATATGCCCTGGCTCCAGGCTTGGGAGGATGGGGATGGAGGCTGAACCAAATTGAAAAATACTTGGGAAATATTTAACAAAATCATTAAAAATACATAAGTAACAGTGCATTTGAAAACTGTCAATAGGATGTCCGCAGGGATCTTTAGGCATGATTTAGTGGCTTTTATAAGCAGACTGGACAAACTAAACACATTTCAACCTTAACTTCCTTTGCATTTTTGCTTATTACATTCCATATTGCCTATATGTTCTGCCTCTGTCAAAGCCTGCTGAATTGTTCACCTTTCAAGACCTAGCTCCAATCTCAACCTTCTCAAATCAAATGAGATAACACATGTAAAGCACTTTTCATAATTTCAAGGTTTTTTTATAAATGCTAGCTGTCATTCTCCATGAAGCCTTTCTTTAACCACTTGGAAGAGATTGATCTCTCTTCTCATTAACATATTTTAATTTTCATTTTACTTGTCTCTGACCATGTCTCACAACTCCCCCTGGATTTACATCTCCCCCAGGGCATAGTACAGTGCAGTGCATATAGTAGGTGCTTAATAAATGGTTGTAGAAAGTTTGTTTTGTTTTGTATTTTTACCACAGTGGTTTTCATCACAACCTAGAAGATAGTTTATTGTGCTGGGACGATTCCAAACATAATCAGAAAGCATAAAAATGGCAAAAGAATTTGAATGTGGAGATAGCTTGGTGACACAGTGGATGGAGAATCAGATGTGGAGACAGGGTTCTGGGTTCAAATTTGACCTCAGACAGAGCCTAGCTATGTAACCCTATGCAAGTCATTTAACCCCACTTGCCTGGCCTTTACTGTTCTTCTACCTTGGAGTAATTATTGATTCTAAGACAGAAGATAAGGATTTTAAAAGAAAAAAAAAGAATTTGAATGTGGAGAAAATGAGGACAAAAAGATGTACATTGAAAATGGAAGTGTGGAAGCCACGGAAGAAGCCTCTAGTATCCCAGAGTGGCTGTTCAGTGAGTTATTAGGAATGGGTGAGAGAAGCTTTTGTTTTGGGGTAGAAGACTGAGCACAGCTAAGAAAAGCACCAAATTAAAAAAAAAAATTCAAGGCAGAGCCAACTCAAGGTTTATCAGCCCTCTGGGCATAGTGCAAGGTCTGTGTTTGCTTTGCTTGAGTACTGTTAGGAGATTTGGGAGCATGGGACTGTTTTTACATTGCTTGCTATTTCCAGCTTTGCAGAGAAGCATAAAAAATTTACCAGCACACTCACCCTATCTTCATGTTTAAAGTTTTTTTTTCCCTTGTCCGTCTACCCCAGTGAGCACATAGGTAATCAAATAAATATTTCTTACTACAGCTGTCTGCGTTCTTTTCCAACTGGCTAAATGCCAAGATTGAACCTTTTAGTCCCACTGTTGTTAGGGTTGGTGGTTTTATAAATTGTACCTTTAGGTGCTTCTTGATGCTCTAACAATTGAAAATAGTTGATAATCCAAGCTATGGTTGATATTCAATTGTTTGGAAAACAAATGTTGTTGTTCAGTCATTTTCAGACATACCCATCTCTTTGTGACACCATTAGGGGGTTTCTTGGCAAAGATACTAGAGTAGTTTGCCATTCCTGCTCCAGCTCATTTTTCAGATAAGGTCCGAGGCAAACAGAGTGAAGTGACTTGCCCAGGGTCATACAACTTGTTAAGTGTCTGAGGCCATATTTGAATTCAGATCTTCTTGACTCCAGGCCTGGTGCCCTATCAATTATGACAGCTAGATGCCCAGAGATAAATGTTATAACTTTTAAAATGAGCTTTCTGATTAGCAAATTGAGTTTTCCCATCTTTCTACCTCTAATTATAAAATAAGCTTAGCTCATTATTGTTACTTTGATATTTTAAATTATTTGATTTCTTTTGCTTTTTCATATCTTACCCCTCATTTAAGGACTATGTAAAGCAGATCGAACAAGAATATATCTGATATGCAGCCATGATAGATGGCTTTGTCCTAGGTGGTATAGAGTGGAGATGCGTGTAGTGGTACTATAAAAGTAGGATGATGCTAAATCACAAAGACCTTTAAATGCCCCAAACAGAGGACTTTCTTTTTTACATTAGAGTTCATAGGAAACCAATGAAGTTTATTAGGAAAATCTCAGAGGGAGATGGGTCACAATGGCGAGAGACTCAAGTAAGGGAACCATTTAGGAAACTTCTGGTCCAGGTAAAAACTCATGCAGGCCTAAGTGGTCATAATGAATAGACAAGAATCCAGTTTTGAACATGGTGAATTTGAGATAACCTACAAGACAACAAGATTGCCATGTCCTCCTGATAACTAGAGATGTGGGACTGGAGTGTAGGAAGGAAACTTGGCCTAGATAGTCTAAGGGCCATCGGCATAAATATAATAATTAAATCTATGAGGGCTGATTGATTGCCAGCCTTTTAAGATACTAAGTGGTCTATAATTATTGGTTTCACTCCCTTATTCATTCTTCAACCCTTTGAAGTATGATTTCTGTGCCTAATACCCACAAAAATCCATGGAGTTTATGAAATTACTTTTAAAAATATATCTCAAGAATTTCTTTTAATCCTTACCTTCTGTCTTGGAATCAGTACTATGTATTGGTTCCAAAGTAGAAGAGTGGTAAGGGCTAGGCAATTGACTTGTCCAGGATCACACAGCTAAGCAATGTCTGAGAGCAGATTTGAACCCTGAACCTTCTTTCTCTGTGCCTAGCTTTCAATTCACTGAACCATCTAGCTGCCTCTGATAACAGTATTTCAATATAATTGTTTTCCTTTGTAGTTCAGTGCATTTCCTTTCATGCATTTAAAAACATCATTTAGAGAAGGGATCTATAGGCACCACCAATGGCCAAAGGGGTATGGACCCACACCAAAAAGTTTGAGCCCTTGGGCTAGATAAATAAAAAGTCCTAAACAGGATAAAAACATTTATCTCTAATTTCATCTTATTTGATTTTCCCTAATAGTCTAACCTCTGTAGATATTTTTAAATTCTGTCATCTATTGTATTTGTTCTCCTTCCCACTGTTATGTCATCTGCAAGTTGGATAAGCAAGGCAACCTTTGGAAAAATGATGGGATTGGACTATATGATTCACAAGGTACTTTTCAATTTCAAGACCTATGATCCTAAAGTGTCATGCCTATGAGATTCTTATAGAATATTATCAGATCCTTCTGAGGTGCCACAAAAAACCCAAACATTATTAGACAATAAGATGCCCTCTTACGCTAAACCCTGTAAAAATCAGGAGTTCTTAACCTTGGATTAATGACCTTATTTTTAATAGTTATTTTATTTCAATATAATTTATAATCCTTTGTATTTCATTTTATACATCACTAGACTATTATGGGGATCCATGGCACAAAAAAGGTTAAGAACTCTGCTTTAAACTTGAGTATTCCTCCAATCTTCTGGTGATGGGTCTCTTCTCTTATTTTGAAGGTAATCACTGCATCATTCTGATCTGCTTAGAGATAAAGAATGAATGAATACAGTGTAGCACTCAAAACAACCTTGACTATAACAGATTGCTAGACTCCCTAAATAAAGAGACTGCTAGCTTATTTCATGATCCTATTTCCTAGAATAGTTTGTCAGGAAATGATAACTTTGGTCTTATGGGAGGATGGAATGTCTATATAAAGGAATATGGAAAGGAACATATGTGGCAATTTATCACATTAAAATGGAAGATAATCTTGGTACCTCTCCAGGTTAGATTAGTCTCCTTTCAGCAGGAATAATTAGGAGGAAGGTAGGTTTAAAATTTTGTAGGGTAAATGCTGCTCCACTTACTTAAAACAATTAAAAATTTAAAAAAGATAGCTTGACCTCATTCAGTGTAATTATTTATAAGTCATTACATCCATGGAACTCTTTGAAAGCAGAGACTTTATTTGTACCCCTAGTACTTAGCTCAGTGACTTGATTTTTTTATTGATTCAATAAATGCAGGTTTAAAATAGAAAAAAATTATGTTGCTTTCCTCCTTAGTTCTGGGCCTTAGTGAATCTCTATACTAAGATGAATGGATACCTTTTAGTCCTGTTCAGAAGATCTTCAAGTGGTACCAGTTAATATCTTTAGCATGTACACACTTAGCAGTACCAAGCCTTGTGATGTCACCACTCATTTTTGTATGGGTTTTTATTAAATCAATAGTTTCACTTCTTGGATGTTTGATTTTTCCTTTTGACAAGTTTATTCTTAGGCATTCTCAGAATTTCGTTTAGGTGATCATTATCTTTCCATACTCCTTCCAATACACTTATTTCCAGTGGTATTTGATAGGACTTATCATAATTTTCATTTTAAGAGATAGTAGGTACCAGACAGTCAGGGGCCAAGCCCATCTCTTGGAGAAGTAGGTTTATTCTTTCAGTCAGAAAATGGTGGTATTTGAACTGAGTTTTGAATGAATCTAAGGAAAAGTAAGGAGTTAGAGATGAGGAGAGAGGATGATTCCCAGGCATGGGGAGCAGCTTGTGTAAAGTCATGATGCCAAGAGGTGGAAAGCTGTATGAGAGCAACAGCAAGTACACTAGATCAAGATAACTGGATCATAGAATATATAGAGGAGAATAAATATAAGGAGACTGGCAAAATAGGAATTGTCTAGGCTATGAAGAGCTTTAATGCCAAACTGAGAGCAGGGTGTGACACAAATCAGACCTATGATTTAGGAAAATCACTTTGTTGACTGAGTGAAGAATAGATTAAGTTGAAGAGGAAGCTTATTGCAGAAACACTAATCAGATTACTGCAACATCTTGGTGTGAGATAATCAGGACCTGTACCCAAGGTGTGTGATGGAGAGGAAATATGGAAAATGTTGTGAGAAAGATGGGATCAGAGTAGACAAGTCTGGGAGGGAATGAGATCAAGGGTGTATGTACAGGGGTCAACTTTAGTGAAGACAAGAATCACTTCTTCATCTGACACTGTAACGAAGGAGAGAATAAAAGTGAGTGATGTCTGAATGTTGTGAGATTTGGTGGAGGGGAGAAGATGTTGCTCCCAGAAAGAGCCTCTAATATTCCTGGGGAAGTATGATGCAGGGTCTTTGGCTGAGGGGGTAGAGGGTAGAGAGAAGGAGTATTGGGAAGGGCTTGAGGAGACATACAGTTTAGAATAACTGCTCTGGAGAGTGGGACTAGGAATCAGATTGGGAGGAACATGTGTTACCCCTGTTGCAATGAGGGCCCAGTTGAGATCAGATGTAGTTTTAGTATCCTTGGTCATCAGAATTTAGTGATTTCTTTTTGTTTGTTTGTTTGTTTTTGTTTTTTTTTTTAAACCCTTAACTTCTGTGTATTGGCTCCTAGGTGGAACATTGGTAAGGGTGGGTAATGGGGGGTCAAGTGACTTGCCCAGGGTCACACAGCTGGGAAGTGTCTGAGGCCGGATTTGAACCTAGGACCTCCCGTCTCTAGGCCTGACTCTCAATCCACTGAGCTACACAGCTGCCCCCCAGAATTTAGTGATTTCTTGCAGCTCCACTTATCAGCACGTGGGTAAGTGCTTAGGAAGTGGAGAATGAGAGAATCATCTGGGACTTGGTATGGAGTAATCAGCAATAGGATACAGGAAGCAGGGTTTGTGAGAGATGAGGATAGTGTAATATTACCAAATTCTGCCAATTATTTCAACATAACCTTTTGTAGTATCCTCCTGTCTACTTCTCAGACTCATCTCTCCCCATTCCAGTCTGCCCTCTCCAAAGCAACTAGCATATTTTTTAGACACTTGCCTGCTGCAAATTATACAATGACTCCTAAGTGCCTTTGGATTAAATCCAATCTCAGTTCATCATCCAGGACCTTCAGTCAACTTGCTTATTTATGCCATCCCATCTAATTCCTTGTCACTTCCTGCTGTGGCCTCTATCGAGGTTCATTTTGCTAGCCACAGCTTCTTCCTATTTCTCTATGCATTACACATTTCATTCTTGCCCCTCGGAATGTCCTCTGCTCTCCTTTCTTCCAATCTGTATTTTCATTTTCAAAATTCACCTCAAGGACTCATCTTCTATGACTAACCCTGTGTGATTCTGATCACTCCTCTACTAGGTTCCCTCAGGTATTTATGCACTCAGTATGTTTTGTGTTCATTTATACTTAGGAAAGTGAATTGGATATTGGATGCTGGTCCAGAAAGAGCTCTTCAGTTGTATTTCAGTTCTGTTTTTCAGTTTTCTTAGCTATTTGGCCGGTTCACACTATTCATTCAGACTGGTCTTGCAATTTGGTAAAACGTACATTTTTTTCTCACATGGCCAGTTGTTTAGCTATTCTTTTATCCTTCTTATGGATACGGGTGATTTGGGGAACTTAAAAGTGTAGAATTTTTTCAGTGACTTCTTACTTGCTGCTGAATCATCAGCAGTGCTGAAGCTAGAAGAAATCGCCAAATTGTGCTGACTGGAGACACAAATTTATGTCATTTATTCTCAGATGCATTCTGTTCCTCCTAAACTGATGCACTATCCCATTCCCCACAGCATCTATGCCAAACCTTGTCTTAGTCAAGTAAATGAAACACAAATCCCTAGTTTGATTTCTAGTTTAAAACCCTCACTTGGATTCTCCCTTTACCCAGTGGACTGAACTTCAATATTATTAAAATGCACTAGTTCAGTGACCTAAAATAAACTTGGGCTCAGTACTGTTGATTTTGAGTCATTGTGGAGATGAGGTGAGAAAAAATTTTGAGATAGGAAACCAAATAAACTTTTATCCTCAGGGGCCTCAGTAAGCTATATTCTGTGACATCTAGTTAATAATTATTAGCAGAGTTTTGGGTGTGCTGTTAACATTCCATATCCCCCGTTGTGTTGAGTAGTTCTTATAGGTTCTTCTATGTCTCAGAATGAGCTGCCATCTTCCTTTACTGGAAAAGAACATGAAATAAAATGTTCTTGGTGTGAGTTGTTATGGCATGGGGTAAGGGGGAAAAGTTATTTACTTTCATAAGAAGGAAATCCATCAAATTTTTTTAAAAAATTAATTGGGTTAGGATTAAAATTGATGAAGGGGTTGTAGTACATGAATTCTGAGGTCTCTTTTGGTACTATTTAACTATTAATTGGTCATTTCTTCACCATTCTTTAGGATTCACAAATTCGGCAGAGTACAACCTATAGTTTACACCAGCCTCAGGGAAATAAAGAACATGGAACTGAAAGGAATGGTAACCTCTACAAGAAAAGTGATGGGTAAGTCAAGTATTTAGGAAAAAGAAAATTTGTGTGATTTTGACACTATTTGTATTAAATTTTAAGTTCTTTTGTGTTCTTTGAAAAAACAGGATCAGAAAAGTATGGCAAAAAAGGAAATGCTCAGTTAAGAATGGTTTTCTGACAATATCCCATGGTACCGTAAGTACTTAAGCCTCCTCCCAATTCATGTTCTCTCTTATAAGCATATGTATGTATTTATAAGACTAAAGTATGTTAGAGTTGGTTTTTTTTTTTAATCTTATATGTTTTGCATTTTTAGAGTGATAAAATTGAGGGGCAGCATGATGTAGTGGATGGAGAGCTGGCTTCAGAATATACAATCATGAAAAGTCAGAGTTCAAATCTAGATTCAGACACTTACAAACTATATGACCCTAGACAAAACACATAACTTCTCAGTGTTCCAGATAGCTCACTAAAATGAATTTGCAGAGTAGTGATAACAATAATGATGAATGATTGTAATTTATACAATAATCATGTTATTATTTAATTATTAATAGCTAGAATTTATATAGTGCCTGGTATAGACCAGGCACAGTGCTAAACATTTCAAATATCTCATTTGGTCTTCACAACAATCCTTTGAGATGGGTGCTATTATTCCCATTTTACAGATGAAGAAACTGTGACAAATTGAGGATAACTCATTTCCCCAGTCATACAGCTAGTAAGTATCTGTATCCAGATTTGAACTCTCATCTTCTTGAACTCCAGTTTTTCAGCACTCTTTATCTAATATGCCACCTAGATACCTCAGAGTAGCTATAGATCTACATTGTTGGAAAGAATGTCCCAGAATGGGAGTTCCCTATACCAGTGATGTAACAAAGAAAAAAGATAGAATTTCAGTGTTGGGGTGGGGAGGGCTCACTAGGGGTTGCCCTCCTAATTTTTAGTATATCTGATGATTTCCCATTCTAGCATATGATCACATTTGAGCAGTAGCAGTTCCCTTTTCCAGTATAAAGGAAACATGTTGTCCATTAGAACTGTCTTCATATAATATTTCCAGGTGACTTGACAGAGGAAAAAGTCCAGTTATGGCAGTCATAGTAGGGTCCATCAGACAATAAGTCAGAACTATCTTTGGGGGATGCTTTAAAGTGGCTTTCTGAGGAAGCACATTTATGGAGAGATCACCCATCAGAGAATTCTAGTTAGAAGATGATATCTCCAAGTTGTGTGTATTTTTGTCCCTGTCTGGGGGCTCTTTAGAAATACCACATGGGGTCAAATTATCCTGAAGGATCCAATGTGACCATTCCTTAATTAAGTTGGTAAGTGGCCTTAATGCCACAAATTCCTTGCTTTACAGTCTGTTGATTCTAGAAACAGCAAGGGAGTTGTCCATCAGTTGTCCCTCCTCCTGACAAGTTTCTGGGCTTGAAGATGTCTATCTTCTCTCTGTCAGATACCTCTACTTTGTTCCTAGAGTTTTTCCTTTTTTTTTTTCTAATTTTTTCCTGTACTTGTTTCATAACAAAGTACCATTTTGGTAGGAAGGGAGAAAAATGTTCTTTTAAATTATTGGAACTCGGGAAATCTGAAGTATAGGAGAAGAGGATTATGATTGCAGTAATATCAACTTAGACCCACTAAATAAAGTGCTGAACCCAAATCATATCTTTTGCTTTATCCTTTCTGACTTGCTAGCTGAGACTCCAACTTTCCTAGATACATATCACAGACTCAGAGACCATTTATTCCAACCTATACCTGGACAAGAATTCTGTCAATAGCATCCCTGACACGTTGTTCTCCAACCTTTGATTCAAGGACTTAACTGAAGGGGAGCCCACTGCCTCCTGTGGCAGCCTATTTCACTTAATGATAGCTCTAGAGATAGAAGGTTATTTGGTTTCTCTAACTAATTCTGCTATTAAATCCTGTAGGTAAGCAGTTTTGCAGAAAAAAGTAGGGAACCTTCGGTTGCTTTGGTATGATAAACAACAAATACAGATATAAGTATGTATTCATGGATATACACTTCTCTTATATCTCTCTGTAGAAGTCAGTAGACATTATTTGAACTAATGTCTACTGACTTCTACTGAGAACCTATCAGGGAATAACAACATGTTTTTATTTCAAAGCTATTTGGAGAGTATTGATTCTTGCTCATGCAGCATTTTCATATAATTATGAAGATATAATCAAGGTTCTGGGTCATAGTTTAAGCTAATAAATAATTATTCTTTCACAACACAAGTATAAACAAGTACCTACCTGTATTGTGAATCCACTGATTGTCCTCTTTTCCTGGCCATGAGTTTTTTTTTTTAAAGACATCACAGCCTTTTGCTTGAATTTTCCATCAGTAGATGGTTTGGATTCCTTTAAAATTTGATGTGATGTCCCAGTTTCTAGCTGCTCACATTAATGTAACTTGCATCACTAGGAAGCTGACAACTCGGCTTGTCACACAACTTGCATATTTAATTAGTGCTTTGTCTTTAGAGGGGAAATGCTCTCTAGGGATTCCCTCATTCTGTGAACATGTGGCCCCTCAGTAGGTTTGGTGAGGAGCTCTGGCTTCTGGATGGAACAGATTGAACCAGCCATGGCATGCCAAAGATGAGAAAGCAGATTGAGAGTTCTTAGTTATAAGATCTGTTTGATTCCCTCTTTGCCAAGAGAAATGAAGAGGATAATCTGACAGTCCTCCTGACAATCACTAAGTTCTTTTTTCTCTTTCCCCTAAAAGTTCTGTCTCCCTCAATATCCTATGTTTTTTGAAATCAGAAACTCACCTCCCTACTCCATTTGCTATTTTATGTAGTCACACTTTGGTGGTGGTGAATCAAGTCAACCAATGCTGGAGAAGAGGTTTTTTTTTGGGGGGGTGGGTTTGGGTCATGTATATGTGTATTATAAATTTAATGTCTTCTTCATGTAATCAGCAATCAGGAAAAAGGACTCTTTTTCAGGGCAACTGTCTAAATAGGCATTCAGAAGTAGGATCTGGTACACAGCTGCAAATCAGTTCTTTAAGAGAAGGAATCAGAAAATATGTGGTTTTGGGGGAAGGGGGAAGTCCTTTCTTGGAAGGTTGCAAATAATTTAGACTTATATTATTGGTTTCCCTCATCTCCGCACAAACTAGCTGGGGGATAATAATGCCCCCCAGTGTATGTTAAAGTCCAAATTTAGAGTTCCCTATTGGCTAATCCTAATAATTCTGACTTCCTCATGTTGGTAAGAAGTGATCCTGGTCCTCTTTTATAGTTATCATATAATTTTGCTCTAGGGTCAAATAATTTTCATTACTCCCTGTTGTTAATTTTTCAGAATTGGGTTAGTGGCAGGTTCAGGAAGGATGGGAAAAGAAATTTGATATTTAGTCCAAGAGAGTTAGAATTCAATAAGGAGCCATTCTCCTTTTTTCCTCAGTGGTCAGAGGCAAAAAAGAGGCTTATAAACCTCATAACTTCCTCCTTGCATAACTGGCTTTAATTGTTTTAATATATAATCCTTAGTGGGCCTGTGAACATTTCCTTCTTCCTAACGCCAATCCCATAGACTTTAGTTCTATATGACTAGTTTTATCACCTAGAAATAGGTAAATAGGACTCTTAACTAGGGTAGGGTATCCACTTAGGATTTAACTTAATCAAGGTTTGTTTGTCTACAGTCTGCAACTATGTCCAGAAGCATTTTAAAAATTGTTTTCCCCTTGAACTAAGTGCCTAAATTAGTGAGACTTTTCTCTACAGAATGAAAATTTGTTTTGTGAACCAGATGATGGTAGACTATAGTTTGGTACTAGTTGGAACAAAGGACTAATTGAAATATTTTGTATTGTGTTAAGTTCCTTGCAACTATCAGTACAGTGACCCATCGCAAAACAGTTTTCCAGTCAATGAAGCCTTCAATAATTTACCCATATTTAGCAAGATATCATTATGCAGTCCCCCAATCCTATTTCCAATGTATATACTATTGGATTGTATTTCATGAGTGACTACAAGACACAAAAGCCCATCCTTTTCCCACCAGCACTCTCCCAATGACCCGTGATTACAATTCATGAAAATTGCAGGTTACCCAAAGGAATGGAAAAGTGCTAGATAGGCTTTTATTACCAAAGATGATTTGCATGCAAGAATTGACTTAGAATACATCATTCAGGAGAGGCATGATCAGAAGCTGGTTAACTAGTCATGTGGGGTGAGATAACAAACAGATGGGAAGCCTGAGTGTTGTGCTGATGATGCCAAAAATATTAGACATTGTAGAAGAAGGCTGCCCCCAGCATGTTGGGGCAAGTTGTCAGTGCAGGATTTATAGGAGAACATGAACCCAAATCTGAGAGGATATAAAGCATAGATGAGTCGTGCTCTGCATTATTGGAGAAAGAACCCATGTTGATGAGATCATAGGTCCCTTGCAGTGTACCTCTTTAGATTTAGCAGTTACCAGCAATTAGTGTGTAGTCTAATATGTTCAGAGGTCCCTATAAACATATAGTCTTTTGCAGTCTAGTAGGGAGTAGGAAATTAATAGTTTTGTTAAAAAATAACTTGCTACATGCTAAAAGTAACTTGGTGATGAAAAGTAAGGTAGGGTTACTTCACTGTAGATAATGTATTCTTCATTCTGAGTGGAGGTCTTAGGCATTGATTTATGAAGGATCTGGTCTAAATTTATCTGAATTATGAGGATTCAAAAATCTTTATTGTGGCACTCCAAATAATCATTCCTGAGAGAACAAAGAATGCCTTTAGGCACTTTGCAGAATTTTTTTTATTGGAATCAGAAAACTTCGATATGAATAAAGTTGGGGCAAATTACTTCACTTCCATGGAAGGAAGAATATCAGGTTTCTCATCTGTAAAATGGAGGGATTGGACTAAGGGTACCCTAAAGCTCTTTTAATTGGAAACCTGTCATCTTCTAGGAATCTGTCTAGGAGTAGATCAAGTAAATGTTGATATCAACCAGGACATCTCAGCCCATCAGATCTTCAATACTCCCCCTGGAGAGTAGAATAGGATCCAGGGAAGATTTTCCTGGGTCATTTTATGGGGAATAATGATGGACTTGTCTGTGGGAGGAGAGGATCTCATAGGATTCTCAAGATAGTCAAATATCTTGCTTATGCTGAATGAAAATCAGATGAACAAAATTCTACTGCACACTATTTTCTTTCATTTTGTTGGGTGTGGCCAGAGGCTGTGTTTTTTTGGAAGCTGGCAAAATTTGGAAAATACTTTCTTTAGCTGGATGGAGGCCAAAATAATATGTTTCACAGAAAGTTATCTTAGACCATTTTGCTATTTTGAAACATTTCTTTTTCCATGTAAAAGTAAATCCTTATGCTATCCTCTATTCTTGTGGATGAATTATGATGCTTTCTGAAAAGGATAGAAAATAGCTATTTTTGTCTTTCTTTTGGGGGGTGGTTATTTTTTTTATTCTTTTGCTAACATGTGCAGGAGTAGATGTGTGAATAAGGGGTGCTTTGTTGTAACTTCAGTGACAGAGGTGCTCTGCTTTAAAAGACACCTCTCAGAAGCTTTTTTATTCTTATAGAAGTATGGATCTGTTATCTGTCATCACTTCAAGAAGAAGAGAAAATTACTTCTCTGCCATTTGTGCTCTCTGAAGGCAATAATTATTGTGAGGCATACTCTTCAGATTTCTTTCCCTGCTGGGAGTTAGCAGTGTGTTTACATTTATAGATGCATTTTTAATTTAGCCAGAAAAGGAAGCTGAAGGTCTCTGTCAATCAGTGGGCATTCTACTTCATCAGCAGGTATTAGAAGTTAATGGCTCTGAAATTGAGATGCAGAGTATTTCAAACCCAGCCAGGTATGGCTAGATCCCATGAGCTGGAAGAGACACATTGATTACACTACTAATAGAGATTTAGTGATGGCTCACATCTGCTATTAAGTTTAGACCATATAGAAAAGAACATTCGCTCTTTGCTTTTGAGTGTATATCTTAGCTGAATCAAATTCATAGAAAGGGGCTGTGAACATACTTCGCCTGGTAGACTTAGCAGATTGTCAAAGCCTAAGACCAAGTCTTGCCTAAATTTTATATCTCCCTAATATTCACTTGGTACCCTGCATGCAGTAGAGGCTTAATAAATGTTTTTTTCTAATACAATTTACTTTTTAAAAAGACTATTGTAGCAAACTAGAAAAAATTCTTTTTAGGAGCATGTCTGCTATTAAAGAATGTTATTTTGTGTTTTCCCTTCTTTTGTCTTAGGCTAACCGTCCTCCTGCGAAGCTCAATCTCTTGACCTGCCAAGTGAAAACAAACCCAGAAGAAAAAAAATGTTTTGACCTCATATCACGTAGGTTTTTCTGAGATCTTTGAAGGATGGGGAGAATCAGCTGGGAGTCAGGAGAGGGACCTTTTTTGAAGTTAGTTCCAAGGCTTCCCTTGTTTTGAACAACATAATAGTTCTCCCTCTACAATTCTAAATGTTACTTAATGAGTATTAAGCGTCCGCCGAGTTCTAGGCTCTAAATTAAAGTAGCCACCAGCCTCATTGTTTGTATCTACTGTTACAACTGACCAGCCTATGTTTTTATCAACATGTACAAATCCTTAAAGGTGGGTAGATTTATTTCAATGATCTCTGAGTTCATCATTGTGAATCCTGATGCATTTGCAACCTCTGTGTGAACTCATAAGTGAGTCTATGAGTTGTTCTGATTGAAGTCATCTACCTTGGTGGATACACCACATCCACCCTGGTGATGATCTGGTCTTCAGCAACAGGTAGACCTTCCATTACTAGGACCATATTAAACACGTTTTTCCACTCTGATAGGTCACCCTAAAGCTTTTGGTCTATTGGCATTGCCTTTAAGAAACAAGGATCATCTATCTCTTCTAGGATAAAGACTTTAGTGGAAAAGATTATAAACAAACATAATTATAATTCTTTTTTGCCATCTCAGTATAATTTAATTCTTTCCTTGAAAGAAGATTAGAGGCAATTATTTGACAAAAACTACTGGAAAAACTGAAAAATAAATTGGCTGAAATTAATTTTAAGACTAACATGTTATAACTTTTATCACAGGAAGCTCAAAATGGATATTAAAGGTCATAATATAAAAAAATTAAAACTCAGTATCATTCACACAACTATGTGGATGATGGCATTTTTAACCAAACAAGGCATAGAGATAATCACAAGATAAACTAATTCAATTTCATGAAGTTGAAAAGAATTTTCATCAATAAAGTCAGTGCAGATAACATAAGAAAGGAGGCTATTGAAAGGGGAAAAATATCTTTGTCTCTTATATCTTTGATGTGGCCTGATAATTAAAGCACATAAAAGGAACTAACACAAATATATCATTCAGAGAGTATTTATCAGTGCATAAATGTTTACAAGATAGGAATAAATAGTTCTCAGAAGAATTTAAAACTACAAAAATGGCCATATGAAAAAGTATTCTTTTTTAAGTCTCTAAGCAGAAGAGTGGTAAGGGCTAAGTGACTTGGCCAGGGTCAAACAACTGGGAAGTGAACCCAGGACTGCCTGGTTCTCAATCCACTGAGCCCCAGTTGCCCTGAAAGTATATTCTTAAATCACTACTAATCATAGAGCCTTGGAGGGATCCATAAACCTTGGATTTAAATCTCAGCTTTAGTAGTTAATACTTTTATGACCCTAAACATGACATTTTACCTCCAGGCCTCAATTTCCATTTCTATCAAATGAGAGTGTTAAATCAGTGGTATCAAAATCAGAAAGAGGGACCACAAATTCATCTATAAGGATCTCTGCACACTACATATATTGACTTCTTTTAAAATATAATATTATCTATTTTTATCATAATTTTTATTTAGTTAAATATGTCCCAAAAAACATTTTAAACTGGTTTAGTCATAATCAGGAATGTTGTCGGCAAATGTTTGATATCTCTGTTCTGGATGACCCAGAAGATTCCTCCCTACTTTAAATCTATGATTCTATGATCATATGGGTGGACAAGAAATACCTACAAATAACTTTCCCCAAAATCCAAGTGTAAATGTCTTAAAATGATGACTACCATCTTTGGAGATATAGAAATGTCTACCAGTACCAGCATAAGGTAACATTGCAAAAGAGGCCTGATGGTTTTTGTTTAGTTTCTGCCTCTTTTTCCAGTTTCTTTCCTTGGACTATCCTGACTTCCCATCAAGGTTTCCATACTGTATGCTGTTCTTATAGGGCCTTACTTCTTGCCTGATGTTAATGAGGTCCTTGTCATTTGATTCTGTGGAGGATGATTAAGGAGGATGACTTCATGGAAGATTTTTGTCTTCTGTTTTGTAGTCTTCTGTACAAATCTTTATGTTGAGATGTAGTGGTGCTTTAGAAAGATGACAGGAACAACAAATAAGAAGTCATGTGTAAAATAGGGAAAAATCACTTTCCCTTTCAGGAAATTAAATTTAATTTAATTTAAACTTAATGATTCTTTGTTACTCTTTTGTAATCCTTTGTCCTGTACCTCTCATCTTTCTACCCTCCAATTTTCTTCTTGCTCATCAAATAGAGCAGAGGTTCCCAAACTTTTTGTTCTTAGGATTCCTTTATATTCTTGAAACTATTGAGAGAGGCAGCTAGGTGGCTCAGTTGACAGACAGCCAGATCTGGAGATGGGGGTCCTGGGTTTCAAATCTGGGTTCAGACACTTCCTACCTATGTGACCCTGGGTGAGTTTCCCTCATTGCCTAGCCCGTTCTTCTCCCATAGAATCAACACACTGTCTTGATTCTGAGACAGAAGGAATGGTGGTTGGTTAGTTGGTTGGGATTTTTTTTACCTATTAAGGACATCCTTCTTTTGTTTATTTAGGATATATCTATTGATTTATTGCATTAGACATTAAAATGTCCTAGCATTATTATGAAAATAGTTTAGACCTCATGGACCCCCTGAAAAAGTCTCTAGACCATACTTTGATACATTCATCAAGAGGTAGAAGAAGCTGAATTAAATTAATTGTAACATTACTTTAATAAGGCCATAAGATTTAGTGCTAGAAAAAGGGATCTTAAATGTTTCTAGTCCAGGGTTTCTTAACTTTTTTTATGTCATGGATTCTCTTGGCAGTCTGGTTTGAAATCTATGTTCCCCTTCTCAGAATGATGCTTTTTAATACATAGGATTACAAAAGAAACCAATTGTTCTAAAATAATATTATTCTAGTCTAATCTTCTTTTATTAATAATCTAGATCTGATGAAAGCAAGGTACATTAGGATAATCATTTCCCTAGATCTATACATGACTCTTCTCTTAATGTAGACTGAGATTTCATTCACTTTTTTGGATGCTGTATATTACTTGATATGGCAGCTAGGTAGTGCAACAGACAGAATGCCAAGCCTGGAGCCTGAATTCATCTTCCTGAATTCAAACACTTACTCACTGCATGACCCTAGGCAAATCATTTAACACTGTTTGCCTTAGTTTCCTCATCTATAAAATGAGATGGAGAAGGAAGTGGGAAACTCTTCCAATGTCTTTGCAAAAAAATATCCCAAATGAGATCATGAAATCATTGAAATGAATAGCCAACCACCAATAATACTATTAACTTGTACTGAGTTTATAGTCCACAGAAACCTTCCTGTCTTTTCTCAGATAAACTATTTTTCCTCATCTTGTATTTTTTTAAGCTAATTGTATGAACCCAAGTTTAAGACTTCACACTGATACCTAGTTAATTTCATCTCACTGGATTTGGCCCAGTATTATAGCCTGTCAAGATCCATTTGGATCCTCCTGTCAAGTTCCATGGTCTTTCTACCACACTGCAACTAAAAGAGAGGGATGAAAAGACACAGATAGAGATAAAGAGAGAGATCCAGAGAGAGAAACACCGTATTTTTAGATAGCACTACAGTCAAGTGAGCCTTTCCTTCAATTCACAACTCTTATTATTCCTTCAGTAAGGTTGTACCTACTTAGTGAAAAATTTTCAGAATTAGGAATTTCAAGGGAGTTCTTTGTGGTATTTTGCTGTAAATGTCTCCTGTCCTTTTCCCCTGTCTTATACTTTCCCATTCTGATCAAAATGTGGCCAATGGGGATAGCCAGAAATATAGGGAGTGCTCTGGAATATGAGGAGGGATGTAAAACCCCTGCCCTCTTGAGAGTACTTCTCTATGCCTCAAGCCTTTGAGAGATGGTCCAAATTTAAACTTAGAAATTTCTTTTGTAATTGTCTTGTATCCTTTTATCTCTTGACTTTCAGAGGCATTTTTCTTGCTTCTCTTTGATATCTGATGCCATAATAATAGAGAACTAAAAAGGAGAGCTCATCTCAATCAGTCCCTTTATTTTATATCTGAGGAAACCAAAACCAGAAAAGAGAATGATTTAACTAAGGTCATATAGCTACTTAGTGTAAAAGGCTGGGCCAGACTCCATAGCACTCTGATCCTACAGCTCTTGGTTGACTGTCTTAATTTTTTATTATCCTTATTCTCTTGTACCATACAGAAGATCATCCTCATTCATATGTAGTATACATAGGAAAATTGGATCATTAGTTGAGCCTGCATTTTGAGTTCCTGCCATAAACATGTTTCCTTCACATGACTATTAAGTTATAGAATTTATATGAGCAGCTAGGAGGCTCACTGGGTAAAAAGCCAGACCTGGAGACAGGATGTCCTGAGTGCAAATTTGGCCTCAGATACTTCCTAGCAGTGCAACCCTGGGCAAGTCACTTAACCCCAGTTTCCTAACCCTTGCTGCTTAGAATATCAATTCTAGGACTGAAAGTAAGGGTTTAAAGGAAAAAAAATTATATAGTTTATGATATGCTTGGAATTTGAAAAAAGATAAGGCAGCTTTTCTTTATCTATAGGAAACAACCCCATCCCTTTCAAGACCTCTTCATATAATTGGATCTGATTTTTCTAATCTTTGACATCCTTCTTTTGTGTCATTTTTGTAGCCATACACATTATAATTGCCCTGACTACATAATAATATATCTTGTAAGGGGGGGGGAAATCCTTTTATCATCCTCCCCCCATAGTGAATTTCCCCTTCAAACTAGGGACAAACTTAGTTTGAGGAGAAAATTACTAAGTTCTTGGCAAATATCATCTAACCTGGGTTCCCAAGAAATGATAACAGCATACCAAGAAGACTGATTGTACAGAAGTGTTCTTGGCCTTATTTTGTCTTGGTATATAATAGCGCTATGTAGGCAGACCTCAGTCATTGAGCTTTCTTCCATCCTACCCATAACCCTGGAACAAACTTCCTTTAAAGGATTTATAGAAATTCAAAAACTGCCAATTGGCTCAGAAAAATAGGCTTCTTCATTGCTGGGTTGAGTTGCAAATATTCCTTAATTTTTCAGTTTTTCTATCCTTTCGTTACTTTTTTTTTTTAACTTTTTTGGTCCAGAACTCTCATTTCATTGGTATAGAGAATAACTAGTGAGGAAAAACCCACTCTGAATACAGATAAATGGATCAATCAGTAAATATTTATAAAGAGCTTACTATGTACCAAGCACTGTGCTAAGTACTAGAAATACAAATGAGAAAAGACAGACATTCCTTGTCCTCAAGGAGCTTCCAATTTAACAAAAGAACACAATGGGGGGTGGGGGGGCAGCTGGGTAGCTCAGTGGATTGAGATTCAGGCCTAGAGACAGGAGGTCCTAGGTTCAAATCTGACCTCAGACACTTCCCAGCCCTGTGACCCTGGGCAAGTCACTTGACCCCCATTGTCTACCCTTACCACTCTTCTGCCTTGAGAGCCAATACACAGTATTGACTTCAAGAGGGAAGGTAAGGGTTTTAAAAAAAAAAAAAAAAAAGAACACAATGGGGAGAAGAGAGGGCAAAGACAATGCACAAAAGAGAGCTGAACTCCTACCTTATTTTAAAAGTTTTGGGGCCCCTTTATGTGATTTTGCCAAGGATCACAGCCAGAATGTGACAGAGGCAAAACTTGAAACCACATTATCCTTGCTCAAAGGTCAGCTCTCTGTGTATTAGGACATAATAGCTCTCATTTGTAATCTCAGTTATTTAAATTAATAAAGGAGATGTAGAGTGAGTGAAAAAATGCAGTTTGGGGAATCTCCAGGTCATAACAGTCTAGAAAAAAGAGTTGGAGTGGTAGAATTGGAAAACTTTGGAAGTCAAGAGACCTGAGTCTTAGATCTAGCTCAACATAGCGTTGAAATGGTGGGGTGTGCCACTTCATCCCTGTCATTTCTCCATGACTCAGTGTCCTTATCTATAAACAGGAAAACACTTCCTACCTTATCTCACCAAGAGCAGATGTAAAAATAAAGTAAGATAATATTTGGGCAAATAATTTGGAACATAAACGACCATGGTGGGGTTGATTATACCCACCAACTTTCCTTAATTGGTCACTGCCATTTCACCCCCCACTCTTTGTCCCACACCCACTCTTTTTAGGAGTTGGCCCTGTCTTCTCTTTTCTTCCTTTCTTTCTCTTGTTTCTCTCCATCTCCCTACTCTTTCTCTCCCCCCTTTTTCTGTTTGTCTGTCTATCTGTCTCTTCTCTGTGTCTATCTGTCTGTCTCTCCATCTCCCATACTGTCTTACCCAAAACAAGAGATTATTTTATTTTTTTCTAATTAAAAATTTTTTAACATAATAAACTCTCCACCAAATAAGCACACCCTCCCAATAAAAGTTCATTTGCACACTGCTTTTGAAGGATTGTTGGCCTCTGTACTTTCAAAGTATAAGGCATTATCATTCAACTTTCTTATAACTATGAAAATGAGTTGTCTGTTCACACAGTTCTTATTTCTTCTATTGTGCTTTTCTCATGATAACCTTAAAAAAAACTAGGCCAGAAAATCCTACGTGATTACATTTTGCTTTAGAAAGTGTTAAGAATTTTAATAAAGGTTTTTATGCCAACTACATAAATAGAAATTTAAAATCAAAGCTTTTTGGTGGATGGTGACATAACAAACTCATTTTCTGTGAAGATGGTCCTCCTTTGTGTATAGCTTGAATCTTTGGAAGCTGTGCCTATAGACATGAAGAGTAGAACAGGGCAGGTTGACTCATTTACATTATAAAAGTGCAATCATTAGTAGGCAAGGTAGACATTTGAAGGACATGAGGAAACGTGATTTTATACAAATCATTAATTTTCTAGGAGTGAACTAAAATTATTTTCAAGGTTAATTATCAACTATTTTCTTTTGTAACCATCCTTGGATTTAATGATTGGCTGTTCAATATATGAAATCTCTCTTGCACAGATGACAGAACATACCATTTTCAAGCAGAAGATGAACAGGAATGTCAAATGTAAGTTATTTGGGACTATGTTCAAGGTTTGGCTGAGGTCATAAATTAATCTTGTAACATATGTAATCTTTACTGTTGTCTTTAGATGGATGTCTGTGCTACAGAATAGCAAGGAAGAAGCTTTAAATAATGCATTTAAAGGTGATGACAACACTGGAGAAAATAACATTGTCCAGGAGCTGACAAAGGAGATTATATCAGAAATCCAGAGGATGACTGGAAATGATGTCTGTTGTGACTGTGGAGCACCAGGTGACTGATTATGCTTTCATTGTCTTATCCTTATATTAAAATTTCATTTTAATTTAGTGGCTCAATACCTGTATGAACACAAAATTAAATGCAATTCAGCATTTACCTTCATTATACAAAAATACATCATAAGCTTCACATAGACCGCATGATTCCGCTTTCACATCATAGGATGGGAAATATTTTTTCTGCCAGGACAGCAGGAGAAGATACAGAACCGAACAGACCCTTGCAACATAGATTGTTAGAGCTAGATGGGTCTTTAACACATCATTGGGGATCATAATAGCATCCACTTCCCAGGGTTGTTGTGAGGAGCAAATGAAATAATAATTGTAAAATGCTTAGCACAGTGCCTGGCATATAGTAAGTGCTACATAAATGTTAGTTGTTATTATGTCATAAATAGCAGAGCTAAGATTTAAAGCTAGAACATCTGACTTCAGATCAGTGCTCTTCTTGTTATATGATACTATTTGTTTTTCTTGACTATGTTTATTTGTTAAAAGATTTTTTTAATTAATTGGGAAGTAAGGAATTGGATAGGGAAAGAGGACTAATTACTATAATTATTTGTATCCTCCCCCTTCAAAAAAATGATGACCGTTGATATACTTCAAAAAGTGCACAGAAAAGAACAGAAGGATGGGATGCAGAGACAAGTAGAATACTTTTGAGAGTAATTTACTGAATATCTGTGTATGTATACATATACATATATACAAATAATCTATATGTAATAGTGTCATGGTTCCATGTATAATCCTTATTTTATGTCCTACTGTCAAATGCCCAAGTTTTTTGCGTTGATGTCTTTTTTAAAAATAAAATCTTCAAATATCTTAATCTAAGAAGATCTATGTTCTAAAATTTTAGAATTTATCTGGCCCCAGAGAGCCCTGGAATAATGTGGGATTTGTAATAAGGAGAGCCGAATTTGAATCCTGGCTCTGCCGTTTACTACCTATTTGTATGTCTCTTGGGCAAGAGTCTTGTCTCTATACACCTCATTATTCTCAAGTTCTTGACTTTACAGTTCTGTGGAATAATTAGCAAACTCTTAAATCCTATTCCCAAAATCCTTGTTTTCATAGGATTATATAGACTTAGAAGGGATCTTAGAGGGCTACCCCTTCATTTTAAGGTAAGGACACTGAGGCAACTCAAACTTCTTTAGATAACTTTCCTAAGGTCATACAAGTATTATTAGGAGTGGATTTTGAATCTAGTTCCTCTGACTTCCAATCCTGTGTTTGCTTGGCACCTAGTAAGAGCTTGTTAAGTCTTTCAATTATTTTTTTTTGTTTGTTTTTTTTAGGGTGTACTCCTTTGTGAGGATACATAAGTGGGGAAAGTACTTATTGCTTAACAAAACTAGATATCTGGAAGGAGCTATTGCTTTTAGATACTTTCCTCACTGACCCCACTTAGAAGTATACCTTCCTTTATAAAGCAGATATGTTCTTAACAAGTTGCCTGCAGATCATATCATTGTATATTTTTAAAAAACCAATAGCAATTCTTGACATTTTTTTTTACAATTCTAGTAACATATTCAAACAGATAATCCTTTATGATTACAATGACTCTATGAAGCTCTTTAAATACATTCAGAGATTCAAAAAAAAAAAACCCAAACAGCTGGAAGTGAGTTTTCTCCAGTGACTATGACAATAATGATTTGATTCTAATGATGATCAAAATTCATGATAATTGATGTTTATAGATCAATTTAAAGTTTGGAATATGCTTTGCATGTATTATCTCATTGCAGTTCCTTTATTTCCTTTTATCTATTTCTGACCAGGATATGCTTTCTTATAAGAATGATGGAGAAGGAAAGAAAATGTCTAAGATAAATAGATATAAATGTGTTTACATATCCATCTGTGCAGCATCTTAAGCAAGTTTACAGAATAAATATAGAGTAAATAGACAGATGGAGAGATAGATGATGCACCCTTCATTAAATATGAGGGATGGCTTATTAGAGTGGGAAGAACACCAAGTTTAGAGTAAGAAGTTGGAACCTTGACCCTATTACAAGCTATTTCTGTGATACTGGGCAATTCAATCCACCTCCATAACTCTCTGTTTCTTCATTCGTAAAATAAATATAATGCCAACTACCATAACTATAGATTTGTTGGAAGAATAACATATGATTCGACTGAGATGGTATATGTGAAAATGTTTTAGAAATAATAAAGTCCTATAAAATGTATGGTTGCATAATTATAATATTGTTTAATCTCAGTTCAAGAGAATGAAAGCTCATTGAAGGCTGCAACTACTTTTCATTTTTGGCTTCATATTCATAGAATCAAAGACTCATAAATTTAGTGCTCAAAGAGACCTTAGAAGTCATCTGACCCAATCTCATTTTACAGATAAGGAAACTGAGTCTCAAGGAGGTGAAGTGACTTGTCATACATCTAATAAATGTGAGAAGCATGGGTGAGAGTCTTCTAAGCTATTTAGATGCACAGGGTACAAATTCTAATAGCTTTCCTACATTTTCTTAAATTGGAGATCCAGGTATGTTGGGGATTGAAACAAGTTGGGGAACACTATGCAAAACAATTACATAGACCACCTAAGTAGGTGATAGTATGATCTTTTCCCACACAGCATTCATACTCTTTCCTTATTTATACTTAAATATACATTGTGTAGTAAACCTTGTTCTTTTTACCTGTCAGATCCTACTTGGCTTTCCACAAATCTGGGCATTCTGACGTGCATTGAGTGTTCTGGGATCCATCGAGAGCTGGGTGTTCACTACTCCAGGATGCAGTCCCTCACGCTGGATGTGTTAGGAACATCTGAACTTTTGGTAACTAGCAAGTCTTTGATTTCAGAGAGAAAAACATAATGAGCCTGCTTGCAAATTTTTGGTTTTTGTATTTAAATGTCCTTCTATCCTTAGAATTTCAGGAAAGAGAATATAAATTTGAGGAGCTTTGAAGTCTTTATAAATATTTTTTAAATTCCTTATTCTGTCCCAATCCCCATTTCCATGCTCACACTTGACAGATTTTGTCATAAAACTTAATCTCTCAAATAAAATATCTGCTGTAACCCAGCTTCCATTTTTTAAAGAAGGAAATTAAGGTAAGGGCAGGACATAGTTTTAAAGCAGAAACTGACCTTAAAGAGATAATTTGGTCTAGTACCCTCTGCATACTGATGAAAAAATCTCCACACTTAAGAGGTAAAGTTACTGTCTAATGTCACAAAGCAAGTATGTAGCAGTGCCCAAGACTTCTGAGACTCTTGACTCCAAGTCTAGTGCTCTATCCACAATGTAAGATTCTGCTGCAGAAGAATGGGACAGAGGGGCAGCTGGGTGGCTCAGACAATAGAGAGCCAGGTGGTCCTGGGTTCAAATATGGTTTCAAATGCTATGTGACTTTCCGCAAGTCACTTAACCTCAATTGCCTACCCCTTACCGTTCTTCTGCCTTGGAACCAATACTTAGTATCCATTCTAAGTCAGAAGATAAGAGTTTTAAAAAAAAAAAGAAGAAGAGGAAGAAGAATGCAACGATTAACTGAGTTCCTACAAACTTAATTTTTTTTTTTTTTTTTTTTTTTTTTTTTTTTACATTTTAAACCCTTAACTTCTGTGTATTGACTTATAGGTGGAAGAGTGGTAAGGGTAGGCAATGGGGGTCAAGTGACTTGCCCAGGGTCACATAGCTGGGAAGTGTCTGAGGCCGGATTTGAACCTAGGACCTCCCGTCTCTAGGCCTGGCTCTCAATCCACTGAGCTACCCAGCTGCCCCAAACTTGATTTTTTAATAGACAAATATATCCAATTGTCTCTAATTTCAGAGTCATAGAATGTTAAAATTGAGCACAAATCCCTCCTACCCACCAGCCATGCCTGTTATTTTGTGGGTGAGGAAACTGAGCCTCAGAGAAGCTAAGGTTGCATAGTAATTTATAGACACAAGGCTTAAATCAAGGTCATTTGACTTGAAATCCTGGTCTTCTTCCTATCTCTAATGATGCTGTCCTATAATTGCATGTTAGCTATAAATCATAATGATGATGATGATAATGATGATGATGGTGATGATGATGATAATAGCTTTTGTATAATTTAAGCTATAAAGTTTTCAAAGTGCTTTACAGATATTACCTGATTTCATCCTCACAACAACCCTGTGAAGGAGGTGTTATTATTACCAATTTATGAATGTTGTTATGATTAAAATTATTTTGAGATATGAATTTTTAGGTAAGAATGGAAGTTTATTGATTATATCAGGTTTATGGTTAGGCCAGCATCATAACCAATAAAGTGATAGATTTTTATGGTTGTCTCTCAAAAACCAGCAACAACCTGAGCTGGGTAAGGCAGCCTGATAAATAGATTTTTAGGAGCTCATTATTCAGTCCCTCCTTTGACCATCCTAAGACTTCTTTAATTGGCGATAGCTAATTAAGAGGTGGTCCATCAACCAATCCAACCCTTCGCATACTCACAGGTGGACAGATCACATCCACAGGAAAAGGATCCTTGTCTTCATTTACTAACCAAATTCTGTTAAAAAGGAAGCATTTTGGGGGATTCCCAAGGAGAAAGAAAATGCAAAAAAAAGAGCAAACTAGTTGATTTTTCTGACTCATATCCCAGACACAGGAATGCACAATAACTCTCCTTAATATATAGGAATTAATGTAGTATATGAAAAATAAATTCTTACAATGTGGAAACTGAGTCTGAGAGAGATTGAGTGATTTGCCCAGGATCCCACATCTAGTAAGTGTCTGAATCTAGATTTGAACTCAAGTCTTCCATGTCTGGCACTCTATCCAGTGTACCACTTAAACTCCTCCATGCACATCTATAACAAATAAAATATAAGTTATTACCATGGGGGCAGCTAGGTGGCTCAATAGATTGAAAACTAGACATGGAGTTGAGGAAAACCCAGGTTCAAATCTGGCCTCAGACACTTCCGCTATGTGTATGACCTTGGGCAAGTCACAACTCTAATTGCCTGGTCCTTGCCACTTTTCTGATTTAGAACTGATACTTAGTCAGGAGGTAAAGGTTTAAAAAAAAAAAATGGAGATTTATGGAGAGCAATTGGCATAGTGGATATAGTATGCGACTTGAAAGAGTATAAAAAACCCAAGTTCAAATTCTGTCTCATATACTTACTAGCTGTGTTACCCTTGGGCAAGTACCTGTTTTCTTTGTTTTTCAGCTTTCTCATCTATAAAATGGTGATAATGATAATAATAATAATAACAATAACAATAATAATGTTTCCTATCTCATAGAGTTGTTTATCCATTGAGTTAACATATGTAAGGTATATTGCAAAAAAAAAGGGGGGGGGCTTTCAGGGGGCAGCTGGGTAGCTCAGTGGAGTGAGAGTCAGGCCTAGAGACGGGAGGTCCTGGATTCAAACCCGGCCTCAGCTACTTCCCAGCTGTGTGACCCTGGGCAGGTCACTTGACCCCCATTGCCCACCCTTACCAATCTTCCACCTATGAGAAAATGCACCGAAGTACAAGGGTTTAAAAAAAAAGGGGGCGGGTGGGCTTTAGAAGTGCTGGCAATCATTATTACATTATTATGATAATTACTTTTGCCTGTTCCCTTGGATTGTTGTGCTAATGAGATCTAGTAAGATACTTTCAACAATTGTAATGGATGACTTTCTTGAGACTGGTATGCAGGAGTTTTTTCTTTGAGGCTATTAATATTAAGTGGATATTGATTTTCATTGATCTAAATGTTGAGATCAATTGACTTGAAAGGAAAGCATTTACTGAGGCAAAGCTGAGGTCAATAATACCCTCATGGGACAATAAATCTTGTTTCCAAAATAGTGAAGCCAAAGTGCACGTATGTAAAGCCCATTTTCAGCTGCCTTGTTGAACTTTTAGCAGGTCTCAGAGTTCCCTTCATGATCTGGAACCTGCAAAAAAAGAGGGGAAAAGAGTTAGATATTCAGTAAAATTTTAAAGTTCCTCCCAGTGAACCTATAAATGGTAGCAGAAAAATTTCACTAAATTTGGTCCCAGCTGTGCAGAATGCAGTTTCTTTCATTTTATAAAAATTATTAATTTAACCATGCAAAATAATCATAAAAATAGCTAGAATCTGTGTATCATGCTACAGTTTACTTAAGCAAATACTTTACAAATATTTTCTCATTTTATCCTGTTGAAAACCCTGGCAGGTAGGTGACATTAATATCACTCCCATCTTACAAAAGAGGAAGCAGAGGCAAAATTTACATGAGGCTGGATCAGAACAACTCAAGTCTTTCAGACTCTATCCATGCTCTATCCAGTGTGCCACCTAGTTGCCTCTGGCAGTAATTTTTTTAAACCCTTATCTTTTGGCTATTCAATACCGTATATTGGTTCTGAGGCAAAAGAGCAATAAAGGCTAGATAATTATTTTAAATTATTTGCCCAAAGACACATAGCTAGGAGGTGTCTCATGCCAGATTTGAACCCAAGATCTCTAAGACCTTACTCTCAACTCACTGAGCCATCTAGCTGCTCCTGAACAGTAACTTATATTTTACATGTTGTAGATAAATATGGAGGAGTCTTTGTGGTGCATTGGATAGAGTGCTGGACTTGGAGTCAGGAAGACTTATCTTCCTCTGTTCAAATCTGGCTTCAGGCACTAGTTTTGTGACTCTAGACAAATCACTTCACACTGTTTGCCTCAGTTTCCCCATCTGTCAAATGAGCTGGAGAAGGAAATGGTGAGTCATTCCAGTATCTTTGCCAAGAAAACCACAAATGGGGTCATGAAGAGTCAGACATGACTGAAATGACTGAACAATAAGATATATATACATACATGAACATTTATACATAGGCAGGATTATAGATTTAGAACAGGAAAGAGCCTGCAGTCATCTCATTTATCTTCAATTTCTCATTGGGCTCAAACAAGTTAAATGACTTGCCCAAGGACATGCAACACAAATAGTAATTAAATGGCAGGGCTAAGATTTGAACCCAGGTCCTCAGATTCCAAAACCATTGGTCTTTCCACTGTACTACCTAGGCTGTCAATAAGATAAACCTATGAAAGGCAATATAATGGTTGAAACTCTGTGCTTAGAGTCAGTAAGACCTGATTGAGATCCTACCTCTTCTGATACCACCTGTGTGATCACATAATCTCTATGATCTTCAAGTTATTCATAAAGATTTAGAAGCTAAATATTAGATAGTTTTCCATCTGCATCGGGTCAAGAAGTCCCCACATGCACTAAATTGCCACGTATGCACATACCTGTATAACAACTTAGACTAATAGTAGTAATATCTTAAAATACGAATTTGTATACCTATACCCCTACCATTTTCTTCACACTTCACATGAGGCAAATAGTGCATTTTAATTTGTTTATATTATTATTGGCTTATTTTCATTATTTCACTCTTTATTTAGCTGCCTTGCTTAGTTTATTTATTTGTTTTGGGTTTATTGTGCTCTATGTTATTATATTATATGTATAATATTTATTATTAATTATTATAGGCTTATTTCACAAATGAGGAAATCTACAAATAATCCAGAAACCTATTTTCTGTCTAAGCTTCTTTTCTTACCAAAGCTTCTACCAGATCAGCTAACAAAGTAGCAGAAAGAAGTCACTTATCTGTGCCCCAGATGGCTTTTAAATTGTAGACTTAGGACTCAAACCCATGTTTCATGCTTCTAAGTCCCAGGGTCTTTCCACTACCCCATGATGCCTCAGTGTAGTTGACAAAAGATAAACATATCTGACTTTGTTGTTGTTTTTGTTGTTGTTTAGTAATTTCTATCATGTTTGACACTTTGTGACCCCATTTGAGTTTTCTTGGCAAAAATACTGGAGTGGTTTGTTATTTCTTTCTCCAGCTCATTTCACAGATGAGGAAACTGAGGCAAATGGGGTAAAATGACTTGCCCAGGTTCACACAACTAGTAAGTATCTGAGACTTGATTTGACTAGGGTCTTTCTGACTAGGCTTAGCACTCTAGCCACTGATACCTGGCTGACTCCAGTGCCAGGCACTGTGCTAAGTTCTGGAGATACAAATGCAAATAAAATCAAAGGCAATCCTTACCCTCTAGGAACTCACAACCTAATGTGGAAGGCTACACAAAAGGAAGCTAAAAAGGAGGAATGTGAAGGTACCTAGCCTGCAGGGCTTGATGGTGAACTCCAAAGTAGTTCATAAGCAGTAGGGTGGATGAAAAATGTGGGGGAAAAGCTGTGCTGAGCCCCTATCTTGAACAGAGACATTGGAAACCATGACCCTGCCCTAATCAGAAGTTCAGATGGTCCTGATGAGATATGAATACCAGACAGCTTCAGTGTCATGGATAGTGAAATTTCTCAGTGATCAGTTTCCTGGGGGAGGAAGACATAATGGAGAGTACCCAAAAGTCCAAAAGTAGTGTGACTGGTGGTAAATGGGGAGTACTATTTATACCTTATTCCTCAAACCATTAAAAAAATTAAGTGACTTTGAGGTAATTCATTTAAGGAGAGGGAGAATAAAATTCAGCACTTAAGCTAGAGCCTGGCAAATCTCTTTGACCATTTATTTAACTTTAACAAATTCCCTTCCCTCTATAGCTCCCCACCTTGATTCTTCCCCTACTCTTCCTACCCCTAGCTGCCCAATTATGACACAGGATATAACTGGATTCCTATTTCATAGAAAACATAATTAAAACAGGACTTTCAAGTCCACAAAGCCCTTTACATGTATTATCTCATTAGAGTCCAACAATAACAGCTGAGGTAGCTACCACAGTTCTTATAATTTCCTTTCTCATAGATGATGAAATTGAGGTTAAAAGAGGTCTAGTGACTTGCTAGAAGCCACACAGCTAATGAAATTAATAATCACGCTCCTGGGCCAGTTCTTCCTGATTCCAACTTTATTTTATCCATCATACCATGATGCTTCTCCCAACTGAAAATTTTGGAAATAACCTTAGTTAGTGATCCTATACTTCAATTTTATTTCACACAAAGGGAAGCAGAGTAAATGTATTTCACCCAACTTCACTAAATTCAACTAAGTGGCAGAGCCCCAATTTGAACATAGGCTTCTGGACTCCTATATAAGCATGTTCATGGTATACTCCAGCTGCCCCAGAAACCTAACCTGATGATCCCTCTTAAATTTAGATCCTGTTACCTACAATTGGGCAACACATTCCAAAGGGAGAAAAGGGGATGGGCTATTTCTGATTTGAAGGGAAAATGAGATTGCTTGCAATTCCTTCAAATCTCATTTACTTTTTCTCCTCTATGGATCATACAGAAACTCAAGCCATAGTCAACTCAACCATTATTAAGGGGAAAATAAGCTAATTAAAATTTGCAAATAATTCCCAAATCTAATTTCCATCATTGTGTAAGCCTCTTCCCCAATCATATGTCCTGCCTGATCAGCACACAAAGGAGCAAAGTAGATTCAAGTACAACTAGATATCATAGGCAATACATAGTCAGCAATAGTGCTGAACCTTGAGTCATAAAAACCTGAGTTCAAATATAAACTGAGATACTTATTAGCTGTGTGATCATAGGCAAGTCATTTAACCTCTGTTTTTAACTTGGTTTCTTCATCTGTAAAATGGGGGTAATAATATAATAGCCCCTGTCTCCCAGGGTTATTGGGAGGATCAAGCGAGATAATAGCTGTAAAGCACACTTACAGAGCCCTATATAAGTGCTAACTGCTGTCATTATGCTCATTGTTATTATTTCCTTCATGCTTTCTGATTCTGTTCTTACCTGGATCCTGCATGTTTATTTTGGGGCAACCCCATGCCTCAGGAGGTAGAAGAATTAGGTGTCAGGAGGTCAGGAGGTCAGGATTGAAGCCTGGCAGGCTCCACAGCTCTCTTTCCTGGAATATCAACAGGTGCATGAGCATAACTGGGGTCAGAAGCAAGGGAACCATATCTAGGAGCTCTGCTGGAAACAAAGCCTCAACCCAAAAGGGTGGCAAACTAAGGTTTCTGGAATATCACACTGTCCACCATTGTCTCAAATGTACAATTGTGGGAGCACTGAAAGCGAAACACTACCTCAGTTGGTCTGTGCTTTTGTGTTGTATCAAATCAACTCGGGACATTTTTATTAAACACAAATGAAGTTCAAGGCACTATGGGAATGCATACTATAAAACATATTCCCTTGCCTTCACATTTCTGGAAATCCTGTTGTTCCTCATCAGATGGATTGCTTGCTTGCCCCTTTATAGGAGGTCTGATTTCATTCCTATAGTTACTCATGATGGAAAAGCAGCTCATGATGCTTCTGTGCCTCTATGGGCTACATGATAGGAGTTGGAAGGGACCTTAGAGGCTACCCCTCTTACTTTGTAGATGAAGAAATTGAGTTTCAGAGAGTTGAAATGATACCTGTAGTCACAGAAATTGTCTGCAATAGATCCAGAATTTGAAACCAATATGCCCTGACTCCACAAAGCCTTCCCCCTGGCCCCCAACTCTCCACCTTGATCTTTTCCCTACTCTTCCTATCCCCTAGCTGTGTAATTATGACACAGGATATGTTTATAATACATAACAAGTCCCTCTGCTAAACAGTCTCTGATTTAGAGTGACCACGAAAATTTGTTCATTGTGACCAGACTTCTGGTGATAAATCTCTCTCCAAAATAAACTAGGCTGGTCCCTGGACTTCAGCAGATGCACATTATATTTTGGGATCTATAATTGAAGTTTTTGCAGTTTCACAGTAATGGCCAGAGCTTGTCCCCTGCTGGCTTGCCTTTCTAGGATCCAGACCATGCTGGGGCTTTAGAGGGAAGAGTCAGAGGAAAGGGGGTGTGTGGTTGTATGACCAAATCTCCTGCCTCATCGGTGTTCAGTGCCTATACTTAAACTATCTGCCTCATCGGTGTTCAGTGCCTATACTTAAACTATATGCTTCACAGGGTAGTTATGAGAAAAATACTTTGATAGTCTTTAAACTGTTATGGAAATGACACCTGTGTTTTAAAGATTTGAGTAAATAAATGTTTATTGCATTGAGTTAAAGTCTTTTGTTTATCCCAGTAGATAATATCCCATCTTCTTGCCACTCCACATCAACTATGACCATACAAATATAATCCTTATCATATTCCACACCCCTCTTCCTCCCCCACAAAAAAGACAGTAAATAAGAATGGATATATACTTGCAGAGAGTCAACATGGCATAGTAGATACAGGGCCAGTCTTGGAGTCAAGAAGATCTGGGCTCAGTTCCAGCCCATGACATAATACTTAACTTTGCAGTAGTGGCCAAGTCACTTAACTAATAATAATCTCTTGTGCCCCAGGCTAACCTTCTAAGACTATAACTTTGAGCTGAGTTGTTGGCAAACATCAATGGTGGTGGTTTCCATACCAGGTAGTTCCCTGCCCTGATGAGATTCCAAGCCTGGACAATTAAATAAATGCCAGCTTCAGATTGTAAGCTTCTTGTTTATTTGTTTAGAATTGGAGGACTAAAAGGGATTCACCTAAGTCATATAGTGCATAGCTCAGATATGTGAGCTATGTCTAGCCAATTCCAAAAGCAATAATAGTATGAAAGCAGATTTCACAGACATCTAGTTGTGGGTGTTTCTGAAACTGATGTAGGAGGCCTATCAACAAAACACAACCTGTGAGGAATGATGAGCAGGTTAATTTAAAAAAAAAAAAACAAAAAAAAACTTGAAAAGACCTACATGAAATTGCAAAGAGGAAAACAAGTAGAACCAAAAGAACATTATATACAGCCTCAGAATTAATATTTGAAGAACAACTTGTGACTGTCCATCTCCAGAGACAGAACTGATGAATAGAAACATGAATCACGTAATTTATATATACATATTTTTTGGTGGGTGCTACCTTCTATGTGTGGTGCAAGAGAGTAGGTAAATGTATTAAAGGGACGAGATATCTGGGCATTTTGATGTACCAACATCAAATTATTTTTTTAAAAAGAATAAACAAGTAAGCAAAGCATTAAGTGGAGAACAAATTTTTTAAAAAAACACAAAGTAATGCTGAAGATCACAGAGAAGTGATAGCGCTGAGGTCTTCTTTTCGTTTTTCCTTCCACAAAGATTGGTGTTCTGAAGTTTTAATGAAATTCTCCTGAATCCCCCAGTGAGCAAAATTGAAGTATGGTCAATAGTCAATGACTTTGCCAAATTTACAATGTCAATAACACAGGAAGAAAACAACCTACCAGAATATGGGTTCCATGTCGTCTTCTTCAATCCTTAGAGCACTTACATTTTTAATGAAACTTACCAGAGCTATTGTAGCCATCATAATTGAAATTAGAGGAGCCATCGAGAGAGCATCAGGCCCACAAAACAAGACCTGGTTTGATTGCTTTTTCCATTTCTGCTTGGCAATACATCCCTTAATAAACAGATGCTAAACTCAGAGCATCACTTGTGTTTCCCCATATGTTCTCACTGTGTTCCTCATTAGTAGCTTTCTTGGCTTTTATCTATTTTAATTTTTTTCCCTGGTCTTGGGTTCAAAAAGGATTTGGTAGAATGATGAATATTGTAGCCATCTTCATTTTATTCAGAAAGATATGGGAGGCGGGGAGTTGTTGCTAATTGAATTTATTTCAGGTGTCCAACCAGATGACAATTGTCTTTTATTCTCTTGCAGTTAGAACTCCTTAAAATAATAATAGTAGCAACAACAACAGTAGCTAACATTTATATAGTGCTTAATGTGTGCTAATTTCTCTGCCAAGTGCTTTTTAAATATCTCATTAATCCTCTCAACAACTCTAGGAGATAGATGCTATTACTGTCCCCATTTTACAGATGAGGATAATGAAGCAGAGATTAGATGACTTGTGCAGGGTCACACAGCTAGTGAATGTCTGAAGCTGTATTTGAACTCAGGAATTCTTGATCCTTTCCTCTGGGCTATCTAGCTTCTTATCCAATTGAATGAGTCATCTGTAGTTCAGGTACTGATGTACCTTGATGTGCTGAGAGGTGAGTGTGTCTGTGTGTTTTATGAATTGTATGCTCTTCTACTTCCCAACTAAAAAGCAACTCTTGCTGTGCTTTCATTGTTTTCCTCTGCCTTCTCGTTGTTTGTAGGATTGTCAGTAAGACATGGGCTCTGTCTCATGAGTCTCTGAGTTTAAACTTAGTGGCCCATGAAGACCAGTTTACCTCAATTCAAAGAAATTCATGACCAAGTAGATTGTAGTGCTTAGACATCATCTCTTCAGGTATTAGAGAGATTGTAGTATGTATTAGGGAGGAGAATCCAACACCAACAAAATTACAAAATCATGAACTCATGAATTTTAGGGTTTTGAATTTTGCAGGAGGGAGGTTAGATGGGTGTGTAATGGGGAGCTGGCAATTATGAATGCATTCGGTAATAGCAGTTTAAAGTTGTTAGGCATGGGTTATCTGTGGTTTAAGAAAGCCAAATCTTGTTTTAGTAGACCTGATTATAAGCATAGGTTGTTGGTTTTTTTCCGAGCTTAAGATCATGGAATAGGTAAAGGGATTCTAAGGAGTCTCTTTGTTTATAAAATCAGGGGTATTAGACTAAATCAGTGGTTCCCAAACTTTTTTGGCCTACCACCCCCTTTCCAGAAAAAATATTACTTAGCCCCCTGGAAATTAATTTTTTTTATTTTAATAGCAATTAATAGGAAAGATAAATGCACCTGTGGCCATCACTGCCCCGCTGGATCCCTACTTTGGGAATCACTGGACTAAATGATAAATTAATTTCTTTTCAATCCTTGCCTTCCTCAGTTTTGTGATGTTGAATATTGGTGCTGGGTAGTGACCTCAGAGATCATTCAACTTAAACCCTTTTTCAGTGAGGAAGCAGAATCCCAGAGAGGGGAAGTAATTTGCTCAAATCACTTACTAGTGAGTTTATTTAACATAAAAGAATTAGTAAATTCAGAAAACATCTATCACTTTTACTTACAGTTACACGTTTCTAAAGTATCTTGAAATTTTTTAGTTTCTTTCCTTCAAAGAATTCTCTTAGTTGAGCAGTGCAAATATTATTATTCCCATTTTTAAAATGAGGAAAATAGGTTTCGTAGAGATTAAATGACTTGTTCCTGGTCACACAGCTCAAAATCAAAGGTAGAATTTGAATTCTCACTCTCCTAACCTAATGGCCAGCAACAAGGTGACTCAGTAGATGGAGAGCCAGGCGATCCTGAGTCAAAATCTGGCCTCAGATAACTTTCTAGCCATGTGGCTGTGTAACCCTGGGAAAATCACTCAACCCCAATTGTTAGCCCTTATCACTCTTCTACCTTGGAAGCAATGCTTAGTATTGATCCTAAGACAGAAAGTAAGGGTTTTAAGAAGAAAAAGAAAAAGAAAAGGAGTTGATCTACTAGATAGGGGATTACCTGTGAAGAATAGCAAGAAGAACCCAGTGTTTCTGAATGATAAAATAATGTGCAATAAGACTGAAATGTTAGCAAGGGTCTAGCTTGTGAAGGACTTTAAAAGCCAAATAGAAGATTTTTTATTTGGTCCTGTAGAGAATGGAGAGCCATAGAACATTTATTGATTAGGGGACTGATATGGCCAGTATGCTCCTTTAAGATCATTTTGATAATTGGGTGAAGGACAGACTGAAATGAAAAGAGACTTGACACAGAGAGATCTACCAGCAGACTCTTGCAGCTGTCCAGTTCTGAAGTGACAGGTGGGTCTTGTGCCCCAGGGAGATGTGGCATTTTCAGAGGAGAGAAGGTGGCACATATGAGAAATATTGCAAAGGTAAAATCAATAGGACTTGGCAACAGTAATGTAAATAATACCCACCCCCCTTTATGGTTGTTTGCAAAACTCTTTT
Organism: Gracilinanus agilis; assembly: GCF_016433145.1. Classification (NCBI taxonomy): domain Eukaryota; kingdom Metazoa; phylum Chordata; class Mammalia; order Didelphimorphia; family Didelphidae; genus Gracilinanus; species Gracilinanus agilis. The sequence continues at coordinate 211,057,948 of NC_058131.1, forward strand.
CCTCATTCTGACTTGTAGGTAGCATAGGTATTTTTATGACCATTTTACTGATGAGGCAATTGAGACTCAGATTTAGCAATTGTCCCAAGGATACACAAGTAGGAATTTTGGAATTCAGAAACAAATATACATTTCTTCAAAGATCAACATCAATTTTCATTCCACTATTCTGGCCTGCCTGTTATTATGAAATCAATTTTTTTTAACTCATTTTCTGTCTTAAGAACAACTCTTAAGAAAGATGGGCAAGGGCTAAACAATGGGGAACCTGAGAAGGGGAAGGAGTAGCTAGGAGGCACAGTGGATAAAGAGCCAGGCCTGCAATAAGGAGGACCTGAATATGGCTTCAGACACTTTCTAGCTGTGAGACCCTGGGCAAGTCACTTAACCCCAAATGCCTAGCCTTTACCACTCTTCTGCCTTGGAATAAATACTTAGTATTCATTCTAAGACAGGAAGTAAGGTTGTTGTTTTTTTTAAATCTGTGTGAGTCGGGAAGAAGTATTCACAGGTAGCTGTGATATAAATTAGATAGTAAATGTAAGGAATTGATTTTGAATCAATACGGAATATTCAATTTCCATTCAGTTTTCATTCTATCCTCAATCCAGTATTGAGGACCAAATTACCATGAATGAGTGAAATCTAAATAGTCCAGAAAAAAATCCATTTTTTGTCAGTAGTTTATAAGATAACCAATTTTTGGTATAGAGGGGTCCATCAACCCAATCCCCCCTTTTTACAGAACTGAGGATATAGTAATTCATTGTCACACTCAAGGTCAGTCACATGGTAAGCAGTGGAGCTGGGATTTGAACTTAGGTACCTATTGATAACAGATTTCTTGGGTCATTCTTCCATAGCACCATTCCCTTGCTACTATGCTTCTCCAGGAAAACTTTGTAAATGAATGCTACCACCAATGAGCAATAAGCAATAATCAGGTAGTTGTCTACCAGTCTGGCAGAAGGCCAAAGAAGAACAAAGAACATGAAGAACAAATCCCTTGAATATCCTTGAGTAGATTTGTTCCTGTTCCAATTATTTTACAAATTGTAGCAGTCACTTCAACCACCACTGAAATGAAGATGCCCTGGGGGTACATTAAAAAGCAGTTGCTTAGCCTTGTACTGAAATCCTACCCGACACTTCAGAACTGGAAACTAGGAGAGTATCATGACTAATTAGAATGCAAGGACATTTTAAATAAAGGGACCACAGAGGATAAAGCAGCTCATGGAACATTTTGGCTCTAGGCCTAGAGATGAGGAAAGGAGAAAGAAGAGGCCAGGAAGCAAGAGAGACCGGGTGTCTTTATTCTGAATGAATTGCTGGTGATTTCCTGATAATTATTGATTTTGCTTCTTTAAAAGACATTCTCCTGACTTCAGGCCTAGATCATTGGTTCATTTCTGGCTCGGCACAGGGTTCACTGAGTTTTGCCAAACTTCTCAAATTACAAGGGCAGCCAAGAATCAAATCAAAGGTGTATGAACCTGGTGGCTCTGTTTAGGCCTGGCCTTCCTAGTTCTTCACCTTCAATTCTGCCAACTTGATCAGCCTTATGCTTCCATCCAGTAATAAAGTCTCCATCTGTGAATGGTTCCCTGTTGTCCCAGCTGGGGAGAGAAAGGGTGGTGCTCTCCAGCCTGGAATGTCAGCTAGGAAGGGGTAAGCTGGGAAATAACAGTTTGGTTCTTCCCACCACCCACCATCAGGAGCATGTTTCTCCAACATCAGATGGTTGGGATATGTGGAGTGGCTTGCTTAGTCCAGCTGTCCCTCTGTCAGTCAATGAAGATGAAGCCAAATAAAGAGAGTTTTCTCATTCTAAAGGATTCTCCCTCCTCCTTTTGCTGCTTCTTTCCTGGCAATAAAGCTACAGGATTCATCAGATTATTTATTTGCTTTGATAAGGAATGCTGGTATTGAATGTCCTACCTTATAAAATTGGTTATCTGCCTTAGTTATGGAGGAATGCTAATGTCCTTTTGAAAGATTAGGGACCTGGATGAAATATCATTCACACATAATATCATTGCCCTTCTGTAATTCAGTGGCTATATGATCTCATCAACATGGGTGTGCCTTCTATAAGGGTCCATTACAACTCAGAGGGATTCTTGAGTTATTTTGCTTTGTTTTCATTGAACCAGCATTTATTTTCTCTCCTTCCTATCTCTCCCCTCCCTACACCAAAAAAAAAAAAAACAAACAAAAAAAAACCTTTAATGGATATGCACAGTCAAGCAAAACACATTGTCACATTGGCTCTGTCCAAAAATTTATGTCTCATTCTGTATCTCAAACCTATCACCTCTTTATCAAGAGGCATCAGTATTTGAAACTTTTGACCACCCCTCTCTTGGATGATTTCATGCCTCTCAATTTCTGTGTCACTGTCATGGTTTTCTTCTTACCTTTTTTTCACCGAGATTTTTCACTCTTCTTTGGAAGATCATCCTCGTTGCCTTGCCTCCTTTCCACTGATGGCCGCTAGAACAATTTCCTGGGATTGATCTCTCTCTCTCTCCCTCTACCTCTACTCTTTGTTGGTGACCTCATTAAATCCTATTATCTTTAGATAACTCCCAGATTGTATCCAGCTCTCATTGTATCTCTTCTTCTATCTCTCTATCCCTTCCTCTTTCTTCTTCTGTCTCTCTACCCCTTCCTCTTTCTTCTTCTTCTGTCTCTGTACCTCCTCCTCCTCCTCCTTCTTCTTCTTCTTCTTTTCTCTCTCTCTCTCTCTCTCTCTCTCTCTCTCTCTCTCTCTCTCTCTCTCTCTTCTTCCCTCTCCCCCTCCCCACCCTTTCTTCTCTTTCTCCCTCCCTTCTGATATTTCTGTTTGGAATTTAAGACCCTTCACCATTTGGCCCCAGATTACCTTTTTCATACTATTTCTACTTTAATCCTCTTCTAACTACTATACTCTGGTATATTATAAATTCCTTGGGGGGCTAGGACTAGAATTATCTCACTTTTCTTTTGGGGTTCCCAGTGGATAGCACAGTGCTTGGCAGGTGCTTATTAAATATTTGTTGATTGATCGGTACCATCATGACTTGAAACCATGGAGGCTAAATCAGTATTATTACACAGGAAGCAGCATGGTACATGGATGGAACACTGTCTCTAGAGTCAGAGTACCTGTGTTCAATTCTGCCTTTGATTATTAATCCTTATGTGACCTTCGGTAAGTCACATAATGTCTTTAGGTCTCATTTTAGTAATTTTTTAAAAAGGGAGTTAAACAAGATGGCCGGAGATTTTCTCCAGCTTGTTTCTGTGATTTATGACTATATCTTTTTCTAGTACTTTACATTTTACAAGTTGCTCTTACTTTTCCTGTTTTAGATATTATTTATCAATATAATTCATTTAGATGACACTTGAAAGTTTGTCAATTGCTTTACTCAGAGCAATTTTATGAAGTAGAGAGGTTGTGTGAATAATTTTATACCCATTACCAGATGAAGAAACTGATACTTTTAAAGTGAAATTATTTACTTGAGGTGACACAGCTAAAAGACGGCAGAGCTCACATCTGAACCTAGATATTTAGTGTCCAAACCTAGGGCTCTTTTCGCTGTACCTCACAGGAAGAAATAAAACACAACTAAAAGGAGTGATTGCTTCTACTTTCTGATCTTTTCTAGTCACTGACTTCTGCCAATTGCAGATGAAATGGCTCTGTTGTCATAGAATCATTGAATCAATCACTTGTTTGTTTATTGAGGGGATGCTAAGCTGTCCTATTTTGTGCTTTGTCCCATCTTAAGAGATGGACCTAACTTTTCTCAACATTTCATTTCATCATATTTCTACTGTCAGGAAAGTGACTTGCCTATCCTAAATCCCTTTGACATTTTAATCCTGTTTCTTCTTATTTCATTCTTCTAAAAGACAGAATGCTTCCTCATACCCTTCATTTGCCTAAAGATTATGTTAACCCCTTAACTGTGTAATAGAAATATGTAGGTTGATGTAGGTTAATTGTCGTGGAATGTAAATATAATTTTCCCTTTGGGAACAATTTGCATTTTTTTTATCTGACAGGACATTGGGGGGTTTTTGTTTAATTTTAGTAAATCATATTTGATAATTGTGGGGGAAATGACATATAACTTGTGTGAAAAATCATCTTCCTGAGTTGAAATCTGGCCTCAGACTCTGGCGGTGTTACCATGGGCAAGTCACTTAACTCTGCCTCAGTTTCTTCATTTGTAAAATAAACTGGACAAAGAAATGGCAAACCGTTTCAGTATCTTTGCCAAAAAACAAAACAAAAAAAACAAACAAACAAAAAAATAGGGTCATGAAGATTCAGACATGATTGAAATGACTGAACAACAAATAGATCTTACATACACACACACACACACACACACACACATTTTTCAATAGCAAAGTTAGACCACAGTGTTTTCCAATCAATTATTATTTATTGAACATCTATTCCATGGTATAATAGCTATAATATTTTTGATTATCAACTTCTATGCTTGTTCTTACATCTGAAAAGTATAATTAAACAAAATTTTGATAGACTCTGCAGCTGGGGTTTGGTGTGCTTGAATGAGGCACATTTGTGGAGTTGGTGAGTAGATTGGTTTTCGTATGGAGATAAGAGAATTCATGTAGGAGAGTGGTAGGATATGAAGTTTAAAATGTCAGCTAGAACCAGATTGTAAAATTTAAGTGACTCCCAGAACCTTAGGGAATCTGCTTACTTTTGTCAAGGGACATTTTATAAAAGTAACTCATTAGCTATCCACATAATAGACCTCCCTTCTAGTTTGTAGGCACCTTTGGGCTTTGGATTTTTTCTGTATTAAAGACTAACCACTTTATTTGCCATATTTTTAATGCCCATTAAGTAAGTCATCAAATGTAGAAGTAATGTGTGACAATGAGCTGGATTAATTATTAAGTATCCTGAAAGCACACTTCTGTTTTTCAGCTTGCCAAGAATATTGGAAATGCAGGTTTTAATGAGATTATGGAATTTTGCCTACCAGCTGAGGACTCTGTCAAGCCCAACCCAAGCAGTGACATGTAAGTGCAAAAGAATTATCTTCAATTTAAAACTATCAATTGTGCATCAGATCTCAGGCCTTTAGACCTAAGGAGATATCTTTGGGCTGTGTTATCGTGTTAGAAAATATTGCTGATTTCCTGTCCTCTTTCTCAACACCGCCATGCACTGGATCTAGACCATACATAAGAGCCAACCAATAATCAAATAGCTGGTATAGAATCATAGAGTAGGTTCTGGTAAATTGGAAGAAGTTTACACATACAGCAATAATTATTTTATCAGCAAATCATCTTTCAAGCACCTCATTTACAATCTTTTATCATCCTAGTTAATTTTTTATAATTCCTAGTTTGTGTTGCCTTAAGGAATTGAACTAAACAATCAATCTGAGGTATGGAATTCTATAATTTAGAGGAGATTAAACATGGGTAGTTAGTTGGCTCCTCATTCTGTCACCAAATTCAGAGGCTTTAGCTTCCTAAGCTTAACTTTTTTTTTTTTTTTTTTTTTACCCAGAAATGTGTTTTGTGTCAGCTTAAACAAAGGTGGGGAAGGAGGCAAAATACAAACCATTTTAGTCCTTCATCTGCATAGATAAAAGTGGAATTTTCTCTCATCTTCTGGCTGTATATATATGCACATATGCTCCCTTTTGTCCCTTGCTGTTTGCCCCCTTCAGTCACTTTCCTTTTGCATTTCTCTCCTCATAAATTCTTAGTCTCAGAGGGTGTTAGTTGTCATAGATACAAGTCACATACTTGCTTCCTTTGCCACTGTTTGCTGGGTAGGGTTTTGTTTAAAAGAAAAAAAAATATTTTTGTTGTGTTCTTTATTCCTTGCTGATTAAAAAAAAAAAGAGTTAAAAGCCTAAAATTTGACCTTCATTCCCTTCTTAAGCATTTTCTACCCCCAGTGAGGAATGGCTTAGCCCTGAGGACTGCTCTCATGTTTTGTACAACCTATCAAAGTATGCTGCTATCTTCCAGGAATGGAAGAACCACCAATGACTTGTACCAAAGTGAGCAAGTACTGGCCTGGCTTTCCCTCTCATTATTGTGGTAGCTGAAATGTATCTCTTGCCTAGTCCCTAGAGGTCACTTAGCCATTCATAGTCATAGTCCCTGCAACTGAGGTGACTTCTTCCCACCTGATCTCTTTTCAGTGATAACTCCTAGTATGCTGAGGTAATGTATAACATAGTGGCGCATGGGAGCTAAGCTACCATAATACATACAAGATTAATACAGATAAAAATCACAAAACATTCTTTTCAGAAATAATGACCATAATAATTGGCAAGAAATCTCATGATCTTTTCTGGATTGTGCCAATATAACAAAAAAGATATTACCTTAAATCAATTACAAATAATTTTATGTCAATGCAATTACCAAGGGACTACTTAAATTAAGACAAAACAATAGCAAGATTCATTAAGAGGAATGAGAGGTCTAGAATCTCATGGGAAATAACTTTTTAAAAGTAGGAATGAAGGGGACACAATCTTTCTAGATTTCATACTATATTATAAAGTAGAAATCACTGACATTTTTTGGAACTGACAACCAGAAAAGTAGACCAGAAAAAAGACTAGATGAACAAAACCCAGAGCAAATGAAAATAATAGTTCAACATTTGATACACTTAAGGAGATAGAAAATATAAATTATTTAGGGAAAGACTACCTATTTGTCTAAACTTGTTAAAAGAAAAATAACCTCGAAAACAATTTTGCAAAAATTGGCTGGAGACCAGCATTTGCATCGTTTACTGAAAAAAGCTACAAATAGATACTTGGCCTGAATATAAAAAGCCACATTAGAAAAAAGTAACAAGAAAAAAGAGGTGCTACCTTTAACAACTATGCCTACCAGGAGAATTCTTAATCAATTAAGTTAAAGAGATGATCATAAAAAAATAAAAGAAATAATTTCACATATATAAACACTTTTACATAGCCGATCAAAATTAAATAACAAGAGAAACTGTCAAGATGAAAAAAAATCTTAGCTCAAATAAAGTGGCAAAGAAGTCAAGGTAACTAGGAGTATTGATATAAATATGTTAGACCAAGAGTCATACCCCAGGTGAAAAGATGTCAAAATATATGAACAGTTTTCAAAAGAATTACAAATCTATAAATAACCATATGAAAATGAACTAAAGACAACAATGTTTGTTGATTCTACTTCACATTATACAAATTGGCAGAGATGGTAACAAATGAGATCCATCAATTTTGGAGGGACTGTGAGAAGACAGTCTATCACTACACTGTTAGACCTTTGAATTTATCCTACTTTTCTAATAACAATTTAAAATAACACAAGAAAAGTGATTAAGCTGCCTTTGACATAGGAGTCTCATTATAGGGATCTCATTATAGGACATAACCTAAAAATGTCAAATATAGAGACAAAGTTCCAATTTATGCCAAAACATTCATCCTAAAGTCTTTTTGGAGTACAAAGCTAGAAAAAAAAGTAAGCACCCATAGATTGGGAGTAGCTGGAAAAAACTGGTATCTGAATGTAATCATAATGGAATATTTTTGCAGTATAAGAAATGACAAATATCAATAATTCAAAGAAACATGAGAATATTTGTATCAAGTGATACAGTGTAAAATAAGCATATCTATATCATATGTTAATGTATATATATTCTTATATCTATTATATATAATATATTTATAAATATACATTTGTATGTACCATATAATTCTGTACAAAAATATATATCACATATTCACAAATATATGACATGTAACATGTAATATATTGCATATTTTAAGATATATCATATACATTCACATTTTTTATGTACAGGGATATAAAGAAAGATTAGAATTGAAGTCTAACTAAAAACCCTATAATTTTTCCAGAGAACACATAATAAAACACACCTCCTTATTCATGGCAGAAAGTTGGTAACTACTGTAGCAGGGTATTGTATACACTTTCAGATATGGCCACTGGTGCCTTTGCTTAAGTTTTTTTCTTTGTTACAAAGGAGGTTTTATTGGAGAGGGAGAGAAAAATGACAGTGAAATGATTATAAAAGGCATCAGTAATTATCTGCTGATTTAATACGTTAAGAGGAGAGCAAAATAGGCCAATTTGCTAGGAGTTGAGGTAAAAGGGAACTTTCTCCTTTCCAAAAAATAGATCAAATTGAGGGCAGTTAGTTAGTTCACAGGATCAAGAGCCAGGCCTAGAGATGGGAGATCTTGAGTATAAATCTGGCCTCAAGACACTTCCTGGGCAAGTGACCCTGGGCAAGTCACTTAACTGTCATTGCTTAACCCTTACCACTCTTCTGCCTTGGAACTAATACACAATATTGATTCTAGGACAGAAGGTAAGGGTTTCTTTTTTTAAGAGGGACAAATTCACCTAGAAGAATGAAATTTCTTTTCCCTAGTGCTACATTCAAGTAATAATTTTCCCTGTGAGCCTTTGTATAGAAGACATTTCATAATGATGTCCTCAATTCTACTGTTACAAAAGGCAAGAAATGCTATTCAAGTAGGTGATAATGCTATTGATCCAATTAAGGCAGAAGGCATAACAGTAAATTGTAACTCACTGAGTTACGTTAAAAATAATTCATTCTGATACTTTGTGCACAAGTGACATAACATTTTAAGAATATCAGGGAAGTAGACTGTTTAGATTCTAAGTGAATGGATAGTTCACAGATCCAGTTGACTGCCCCTCAAATAATTACTGGCATATAGTTTTGGCAGTTTTTAGGCTGAAAACAGCTTGTGATTAAGTTGTCTGCCTTGTAGCTTATCTCTTAAATCCCTTCTTTATCTTTGAATCCTTAATCAAATGTCACTTCCTTTAGAAAACCTTTCCTTATCCCCATTGTTAGAAATGCATATATATATATTACATATATAAAGAGAGAGATATAGATAGAGATATATATTATATTATAATCATCTGTGTCAGTGACTTCTTCCTCTCTTACACTATAAATCCTCTGAGGGTAGAAACTTCATCTTTCCTTGAATGATCCCTAGCCTTCAAGAAGTTATTTAATAAATGTTTTATTATATTGATTTTTTTAAAAAAGAGCCATGTACAGACATGTTGAGAGTCAGTATTATCCTTAGTTGTGGAAACTGAAGAGAGAGATTCGGGAAGCAGGAATATCTCTGGGTATCTTGTACTCTATTGTTTCTGCACAAACTTTGGAAAAGATAGTCATCAGGTTTTCAGTGTTCATCCTGGTGAGATATCCATACAAGGGGGAAGAGGAGAAGAGGGAGGAAGGAAATAAGCTTTTACATTGCACCTACTAAGCACTTTTTTACAACTATTACCTTCTGTGATCCTCACAACAATTCTCTGAGGCAGGTACTATTATTATCTGCATTTTATATTTGAGGAATCTGAGGCAAACAGAATGCAAGTGACTTGCCTAGACTTACACAACTAGTAAGCATCCAAAACTGGATTTGGACTCAGGTTCCCCTGACTCCAGCACCCATTTCCCTCTTACAAAACAATGCCTTATATATTGGGAGTTGGGAATCAATTACCCCACATTCTCTTTCTCCCTTCTCAACCTCAGGAGGTAAATAAATTCTTTCTATGGTATCAAGAACTTTGTCTTAACGAAAGATGTTTTTGCCACCCCTGGTGGTGAATTCACTTCTGGTAATGTTCTTCATGAAGCCTTTTCTGATTTTTCTATCTACTCTTCCCATGTGCCCCTCCCTTCCCAATTATCTTGTATTTATTTTGCACATGCCTATATAGGTGGGCTATCCCAAAAGACCTGTATAGTATTGTGCTATTAAGCTTTAAATTGTAATTACTGAGACTTTGGGGAAACCTTGTGCATGGTTTCCCTGGCTACACTGAAGGCTCTTTGAGGGCAGGTACTGTTTGACTATTATCTTTGAATTTCCCCAAAACAAAGGGCCTGGCATATACAGTAGGCATTTAATAAACATTGATCGAAAGTAAGACTTCAACATCTTGCCCAATACTGTTGTGAATATCGCTTAGCTCTTTTGTTTCAAAAATGAAAATATCTCTTCACCTGGTCATATGCTAAAAAATACCACAGCCATCTCCATTACTTTTTTTTTTAAACCCATATCTTCCATCTTAGAATCCACACTATATATTGGGTTTAAGACAGAAGAGTGATAAGGTCTAGGCAGTAGGGGCTAAGTGACTTGCCCAGGGTCTCACACCTACACCTAGGAAGGGTCTCAATCCAGATTTGAATCCAGGATCTCTTATCTCCAAGCTTGGCTTGGAGCCAAGAATACTTCCACTGAGCCCCTAGCTGCACACCTCTCCACACCTCCAGCACTCTAAATAAGTTCATCCATCACTGCCACTAAGGAAATAACCACCCTATTTCCAGCCTTATCTCAGAACAAGTGTGCTGAAAGATGGGCCAGAGATACCATAGTGTTTTTTTTAACATTTTTTAGAAAAGTTAACATGGTTACTTAATTCATGCTCTTACTTTCCTCTTCACCCCCCCTCCCCCCCCCCCGCCCATGGCTGATGCGTATTTCCACTGGTTTCAACATGTGTCATTGATCAAGACCTATTTCCAAATTGTTGATCGTTGCATTGGTGTGGTAGTTTCGAGTCTACATCCCCAATCATGTCCACATTGACCCATGTGTTCAAGCAGTTGGTTTTATTCTGTTTCCACTCCTGTAGTTCTTCCTCTGAATGTGGGTAGCGTTCTTTTCCATAAGTCCCTCAGAACCCTATAGTGTTTTTGAACTCTGCAGATGGAGTGTGGAAGTGCTGAGGCTGTGTGGTAAATAATTAGAAACAGGAGGAGTCATATTGTCTAAAACTGCAGGGCCATTGCTACTGTGCAATTAGGAGGTAATTGTTTCTTCATCCCATCTTCCCATTTGTATCCACGGTTTAACTGAAGTTAGACTAGCAGAATACTTCCAGCACTCAGCATAGTACCTGGCACATAGTAGGCACTTCATGAATGTTTATTGATTTATAAATGCCTATTGACTGCCTTGAACATGTTATATACTTAATTAAGATCTTTTTAATTGGAGTTATTGTTTTAAAATCTACTCTGGATAGTAAATGAACTTCCAAGGATTCATGGTTTTGTTAAAAGGTGAATTCTCTCCTCCAGCGCAGCTCATAGCTTCTTTATGCTTTTGGTCTTTGGAATTGTTGTGACTGAAAAAACTCATTACCTATTGGCTAACCCATTGGTGACTGAACTTTTCCACTCTTGATAGACAGGTTCTTAGACATCAGCCTTTTGAAGTCTTTAAAGTTGAGCAGGAGCTGCCAAAGGTCTCCTAATCTCTGTATTATCCTTCATTCACCTTTCATAAATCCAGTCTGCAGCAAAGTCTTCTGAAGTCAACTTTAACAGCATCTCTTCTACTTGTTCCCTTCTATCTCCTCATTTCTCCATAACACCTTGGTTCAGTCTCTTGTCACCCTTATACCTGGACTATTTCAATAACCTACTGGTTGATCTCTCTGGCTTAAGTCTTTCCTCTCTGATTCATCCACCACTCAGCTGCCAAGTGAGTTTCTTGAAGCTCAGGTCTTACCACATCATACCTCCCTGTTCTCTTCAAACTTCTTTCTGAACTCAAGGATCTAATATATAATTCTCTCTTTGAAACATAAAACCCTTCATCCCCTAACCCGTTCCTAGCTTTCTGTTCTTAATTTTTCTCTCCTCCATGCACTCCATAGTCCAGAAATACACCACTCTATCTCTGGACTCTGGCTTTTCACTGACTGGATCCTGTACCTGTAATGCTTTGCCCATTCAATTCTGCCTCCCTGCCTTCCTTAAAGCCTTAGTTCAAATGCCTCCTTCTACAGAAGGCTTTTTTTTTGCTCTCCTCCCTTACTCCCAGTGAAATTATCTTCCATTTGAATTAGGCCTTGATCAATGATACATGTAAAACCCAGTAGAATTGTACATCGGTTAAGGGGGGTCAGGGGGGCTTTGGGAGAGGAAAAGAACATGAAACATGTAACTAGGGGAAAATATTCAAAATAAAAATGTAAAAAAATAAAAATAAAATAAACATATTCTAAAGTAAAAGAAAAAGAAATTATCTTCCATTTGAACTGTTTATGTCTTGTATGTATCCAATAGTTTGCTTGATGTCTCCTTCATTAGAACATGAGGTCCTTATAGGCAAGGACTATGTTTTTTTTTTACTTTCTTTGTTTCCTCAGGTTTTAGTACAGTGTCTGGCACAATAGTAGGTGGCATTTTGGACGGTTTTTTGGGTTGATTTTTTAAACTTTCTGTAAGAATTGATACTAAGTAGTAGTCAAGATAGAAGATCACTAAGTAGGCAATTGGGGTTAAGTGACTTGCCCAGGGTCACAGAGCTAGGAAGTATCTGAGGTCAAATTTGAATCCAGGATCTCCCATCTCTAGGCCTCCCATCTCTATCCACTGAGCCATGTGGCTGCCCCATAATAAGTGTTTAGTCAGTAGTTGTTGATTGCCTGTTGAGCTTTGCTACACTGGCATAACCTTCAAAATGCCAATACAATGGAAAGGACTTGGAGGAAGATGGTTAATGGTATGTACTCTTATCACCATATCCATTTGATTGAGAGGGCATTCAGTCTTTTCTGAGCAAGACTAAACGTTTGAAGGTTCAGTAAACTTGCTTTAAGAAACCAAAGGACAGTAAAGCCTTTATCCAATTTCCCTTTTAGGATCTACTTTCAGGGAGTTCAAGAAATTGTGTATATGCCCAGGTTAATAAATTCAGGGAAATTTTGGTAATTTTTAGTATTTGGTCATGGGGAATATGAGTCATCTTCTGGCCATTGTGATATAATATCAGAAACTTGCTGAACAATGCTACTTAAATCCAGTTATCTCATGAGTACCTATCACAATCAGCACTTAGAATTCTAAATATCAAGAGCTCTGCTTAGAGCAGGTAAATAGTATAGAAGATAGAACACCAGAGCTGGAATCAAGAGAACCTGGGTTCAAATCTGGCTTCAGACATTTCCTAGCTTCATTTCCCTGACTGCCTAGTCCTTACCCTAATGTCTTCTAATTGATACTAGGACAGAAAGTAAGGTTTCAAAGGAAAAAAAAAAAGAGGCCCTCTTCATAAAGAACATAGATTAGTCAGTCAACAAATGTTTACTGTATCCTTGCCATATATCCTTTGCTAGGTAGGAATTGTAAGGGATTAAAAAAAAAAAACCCAAACATATTAATGTGGTCCCTACTCTCAAGAATTCAATAAAATGATATACACCAATGAAAAGTTAAAGAATATTACACGCATACTTCATCCATTTTGGATGTCAGATCCTGAAGACCTTCATTTGGTGTAGAATTCTGACATTTGGACGTTATACTATACACAATAGGAAACTATTGAGCAAATTACTGTGATGGTAAGAAAATTACTGAGATAGAAGACTAATTGTCAGCAGTGTGAAGGGTGAATTGGTTGGAGGGGGAAGGAGAGAGCATCAGCTAGAGGCTTTTTCCAGTGATCCAAGTATGAAGCAGTAAGAACCTAAAATAAGATGGTAGCCATGAGAATGAAAAAAAAAGGACCTTAGAAAGAGGCAGCATGAAGAACAGATTGATAGGTTAGGATCACTAGATAAGGAAGCAGAGGTAGGGAAAAAGGATTTAAAGACATCCAAAAGATTTTTTTTAAACCTTTCCCTTCCCTCTGTGTATTGGCTCCAAGGCAGAAGAGTGGTAAGGGTAGGCAATGGGGGTCAGGTGACTTGCCCAGGGTCACACAGCTGGGAAGTGTCTGAGGCCAGATTTGAACCTAGGATCTCCCATCTCTAGGCCTGGATCTCAATCCACTGAGCTATCCAGCTGCCCCCCCAAAAGATTTTTGAGACTAGGTGACTAAAAGAATGATGGTATCACTGGCCCAAAGAAGGAAACCATTGGTGGGAGCCTTTTTGAACTGATATGTTTAGTTTTGGATATGTTAGACTTAAATTATCTTGTAGCAAATTAAAGATGGAGCTGGAGCTCAAAAGAGGTGAGAATTAGAGGGTTAGATTTGGGAATCATCCTTTTAGAGCATAGGTCCTTAATTTTCTTGTGTCTTGGATCCCTCTGGCAGTCTGGTGAACTTTATGGGCCCCTTCTCAGAGTAATGTTTCTAAATGCACAAATTACACAGGATTAAAAAAGAAACCAATCATATTTAAATCCAGTTATCAAAAAATATGTACATTTTTTTAACTAGCTTTACAGACTTCATGTTAAGAACTCCCGTTTTGGATAGATTTTAATAAATTGTTAGATGCATTGAGAATGGTTAAATTGAGAATCCTCTTTTGGTGAAGAAGAGAAAAAAGATTAAAACTTGAAGGTACACTAAGTAAAAGGGTGAGAGATAAAAAGGACCAGTAGCCCTGCATTATGAAATCCTGATATTCAAAAGCCAGGCATATACTTAAGAGAGAAACTGATGGAGAGGAGCCATCTGTTGGAACACACTGTACTTTCCTTCCCAAAGGTTCTGTCCAGCATTTAGACACTAAGGTTGCAAACTCATTTTAGCCACACTATTAAAATAATTTTCTTTTCCAGCTGGGCAAGCTGTTTTTGTAGATAATTTTCTTCTGGGAAACAGAAGCAAGTGCAAGCAATTTTCAAGCCTGGCAAGTGCTTAAAAGAAAATCCAGGGCCATTTGGCATGTCCTTTGACTCCAGGAGGTCCAATTTGCTTTCAGCAGTACTGGTTTGGCTCAGGACTTGTCCTAATGCCAGGGTCCTGGGAGATTCAGATTCCCTTTGAGAACCTCAAAAGATTCCTCCAAGAGACTGCAATCATCATACAGGACTGTATTTTCATAAATGTCCAGGGGGCCAATACTAACCTGGAAAAACTGGTTTCTCTTATTCATTCATTCAGCAAATATTTGTGAAGTACCTGGTGTGTATAAGTCTCTAAAGGAGCTTCAAAGGCTAGATAAATTCCTACTTTTTTGGATTGTAGGATATGACATATGTATGAATAATGAATATACAATAGTGTGTGATATATGCATAAGGGAATTGCAAATAAAGTTCTCTTAGAGGTCTGAAGGTAAAAGAGTTGTCATTTCATTACTGGAACCCCAATACTCTTGTGTGACACAGAGTATCTGAGCCATTTAAGACAATTGACTGAGAATGAACAGAGAAGGGAGGCTTAGAAATGTCTCCTGAAAGCAGAGATGGTTTGTTCTTTTCACACACACACCACCTCAACATCCCCCCAAAAGTCTCACCTAATTGGAAAAGTGTATTATCTATTAATATAGAAGCGAAAATGGTCTGATTGAAGTATTAGCAAAGGTGTGATGGACCCTTTTATGGAAGGATTGACCCCTTTATCCACCCATATTTCATATAGGGTGATTAGATAACCGTGTAGTAGGAAAAATCTTAACATCAATGAGTACTGGAGAGAGAGAAATCTTGAAGATGGGTAGTATCTAAGTTTAAAGAGAAGACAGATCAGATTTCATTTGTTTTTCAAGACAGGTTTTCACAGGATTTAAAACTTGAATGGATTCTAAGCATCACCTAAGATAACCTCTTCATTTTAAAGATAAGGATACTGAGGCACAGAGGGGAACTGGCTTATCTAAACACAAATAGTACTTATGGCAGAGTTGAGATTTGAACCCATATCCATGAATGCCATATTCACTGTTTTAGAAGTCTTCCAGTCAGTACACATCCTCAGTGACTGAGATAACTTAGAATGAAGCAGTCTTCTTTTGGGCATTGAAATCCCTTCAAAACCTGGATTCTTTCCAGTCTTCCACCTTTCTCCCCTCCATGCATTCTGTTGTCCAGACTACCAGTCTTCCCAAATTACATTCTATCTCCTTACTGACTTTTCACACTGGCTGGTCCCATATCTGGAGAATTCTCTCTCCCCTTAAGTTTCTCTGGCTTCTTTTAAGACTTAGTTCAATCCCTCCTTCTCCTGGAGGCTTTTCCTAGTCACCCCTCTGCTTCTCTCCCTCAGAAATTGCTTCCTATTTATGCTGGATCTTTTATTTACATAATCATTTCACAAGTGCTAGCTGTTGTCATGATGATGATGATGATGATGATGATGATGATGATGATGATGATGGTGGTGGTGGTGGTGGTGGTGGTGGTGGTGGTGGTGGTGGTGGTGGTGGTAATGATGATGGTGATGGTGGTGGTGGTGGTGGTGGTGGTGGTGGTGGTGGTGGTGGTGGTGGTGGTGGTGGTGGTGAAGATATTTTTGGTGTATCCCCAGCACTTAGTGAGTTGCTAGGCTCTAGAATGTAAAAATGCTGCTTGACTGACCAATGTAAATAGAAGTGCAATCTTGCGACTCACTGGTGGTAAATCTCTTGAAGGAATCTTTGAGAACTGTCATATTTGCTTACTATATTGAGCAATTTTGCTGAACTGAAATTTTTCCCTTTTTAAAAAAATGTTTATAGGGAATATTTAATGGGAAGGGGAGAGGGAAAGGGAGGGAATATATATGAAAATGAAAGTTACAGAGTAGCTAAATGGCTGAGTAGATTAAGAGCCAGGCTTGGAGATAGGAAGTCATAGGTTCAAATATGATCTCAGGCACTTCCTAGCGATGGGACTCTGGACAAGTTACTTAACCTCAATTGCCTAGCCCTTACCACCTTTCTGCCTTAGAAATGATACTTAGTATTGATTCTAAGATAGAATGTAAGGTGTTTTTTTTCCTCAATGAAAGTGATGTATAAACAAAAGATATTAATAAAATTTGGGGGAAAAAACTACTTCACAGTGTTTGTTCAGGAGCCCTTTGTTTTTCTAGTTAACAGAATATTTAAAAGATGTTTTTTCTCTACTAAATTCCCCCTCCAATAAGTCATCATGGTACAGAGAGGTAACCATGATTTTCTAAAGGCGATTCCAAGGGACAGTACCTGTAGCAGATCCTGTCAAGTTGCAAAGGGTTTGAGGATTGGCCAGATAACCAGATAGCCTGTCTGACCAATAAGGAAAAACCTAACTAAGTTTGGGGAGTCTTATTATGGGGATGGCAGCAACTGATAAATTCTTCAATCACAGTAACTAATAAAACTTATCTAATAAGTTGTTACTGGCTTTGCAATCTGTAGTAGTTCGAGATTGCCAACATGGATAAAACCCACATTGGAAATTGTGGAGTGTTTCTTTCTCTCTCTCCTACATAAATATAATGATGAATGATAATAATACATATATGTATGTAACCAATATGTCCGTTACATAAGGGGACAGGATGAATAATAATAATAATAATAATATAATAATAACTGATACTTGCATTGTAAGTAAGTGACCTTATATCCCATTTATTTCAGGTTTGCAAAGTACCTTTTAACCTCTACAACTCTGAGAGATGGCTACTAAAGATGTCATCTCCATTTTACAGATGAGGAAGCTTAGGCTCAGAGAAGTTACATAGTTTACTGGTGTCCACACTTTTAAGTGACAGAAATAGACTCAGTTTTCCTGATTCCAAGTCCAGCTCTCTCATAAACAGGACCAATAGATATTTATTCATTTGTAGGCACAAAAATGAGAGCATAAAGAAGACCAGCTATTTTCCCAAAGCTAAACCACAAATGAGTCTTCTCTGCCTGGTCTTATGACCTCGGCCTCTTTTCTGTATTGAAAACAATCACATTTCAGCCTCTTCACCATGGCTTTAATGACTATACTAACACAAGAAATATAAAAGAACTGCATATTTTGCTTCATTTCTCAAAATTCCTCTGGCCTAGTATCCCTTGAAAAGGAAATTTTATTTAACACTCTTGGTACTTGAATCTAAATAGGTATGAGGATTTATCTGACTGAGGGGGTCATTAAAAATTTATAAGCCAATTATATTTGATTTCAGGAATGCAAGAAAAGATTACATCACCGCCAAGTACATCGAGAGGAAATACGCAAGGAAAAAACATACAGACAATACAGCTAAACTCCATAGCCTTTGTGAAGCTGTGAAAACAAGAGACATCTTTGGGTTGCTCCAAGTATATGCGGATGGAGTAGATCTGACAGAAAAAATCCCTCTCGCCAATGGACATGTAAGAATGGCAAGGGCTTACTAACCATCTGCTGCTTATAAAAAGAGAATGAGAGACATGGCAGGGTAGAACAGTATCAGAAATGCCAAAAAAGAAATGGAAATCATATGATGAGAAATAGTGTTTCATAAGGATTGTTGCAGGAGGAAGTTGGAATGTTTTCTTAAATGAAAAACAATTTAGAGATAGCTAGGTAACACAGTGGATAGAAAGCCAGGCCTGGAGATGGGAAGTCCTGGATTCAAATCTGGTCCTAGATACTTCCTAGTTGTGTGATCCTGGGGAAGTCACTTTTTTGTCTAGCTCTTGCCAGTCTTCTATCTTTGACACTAAGGGTTTAATATGTATTTGGACATTAATATTCTATTGGGCATAATATGTATTTGGACATTAATATTCTATTGGGCATGAAATATGTGCATATATTTCATGTCCAATAATTTTTATACTTTTAAAAGCTTGCTAAAAATAATTCATTAGTTGTTGGTTTGGTTTTTTTTTTGGCTTTTTGGTGTCTCTCTTCTACCTTTCCAGTGCTATTGTCTTCTCTCTGAGGTGACCTATTTATACTCTATATATCTATATATCTTATATGTATATAGTTATTTGCATGTTCTCTCCCCCATTAGGCTATGACCTCTTGGGGGCAAGGACAGTGTTTTTGTCTTTCTTTCTATCTCCATTGAGATAGAAAGTGCCTAGTGCATAGTAAATCCTTAATAAATGTTTGTTGATTGGCCTACATATAAGTAGTCACCTGGGGGCGTTTCACATTTAAGCCACCTTTGGAAAAACAGTTTCAGGTAAGTAGCCTTCAAGATTCAGAGTACCACTTTGCTTTATGGCATGTACTGGGGCACTTTTGCATCCAGGAAACTTTCCATGTATTTTGCCAACTCTGCTTAGAAGAAAAACAGCCATCTCTGGGGAGGTGTTAGCACTACAGGGAAGCATAGCAAACAGTAAAGAAGGTTAGGGCAGGAAGCCCAGATTCACAATGTCCCATTGAAATGGCAAAGGAATTTTAGCAGGCCCAACCTAATTCCCAGGTTTGAATCTTAATGGGAAAGAAGTATTGGTTTTTCTCCTATCTCACTGGCTCATCCCACTACAATAAATCCTTTGTGGAGCTTTATCCTGCTAGAACATCCCATGCTGAGAGCATCAATCTTGACACTATTTCTAATTTAGGATCTGTCAAATTTTATTTCCACTCTCAGCCCTTTTTTTCTCTATACCAAAATGTCCATTTAGGGACTGCCTTGACCTGAGCCATATGTGTGTGTGTGTGTGTGTGTGTGTGTGTGTGTGTGTGCATACATGCATGTGTGTGTTTGATTTTAGCCACTTTCTACAGTGTGGATAATTAGTACTTCATGGTAACTGGGCTTTGAAAGTACATCTTGTAGTAATGAAATACTTTGAGTTGAAAAGAAAAGGAACTTGCCTGTTATACCTCAATTCATAAGTGATACCCAGCGGTAGCAAAGTCCTAATAAAGATTGCTTATGGTTTCTGCAGAACGTTAACAAAATGGAATAAAACATGTGTTCTCAGATGCTGTTCAAAACAAAACCTGTGTGTTCCCCTCTTGTTCTCTTTTTTTTAGAAGGAAATTAAGGCAGTGGCTTGTCTAATTTTGATTTTTTGAAATTAGTGTTGGGAAGATTTACCTACCAAAGTTCTGTAAAGGTCCCACATTCTCCAGATGAGTCCCCTAAGGCTTATTGAATGAATTGCTTATGGAGTCTTCTCAGATAGCCAGGTTATCCTATTTCTAAGTTTTCCCAGTGAGCCTTAGCATGCTTGTGGAGATGAGACTTACCTCCAAGCAGGGCAGGAAGAGGCCCAGTAAGACTCTTCTCTGAATAGTCTTTGATTGGTTTAGAACTCTTTACTTTTGAAGTTGGGGGTCTTTACCTATAAACTTCCTGCTCATATTTCTACCATTCTCCTCCCCTCTCTTTCCAACCCTGGTTGGGTTAAGGGATGCCACTGGAATTGATAGCACAAGTTTATTTCCTTATCTCCCAGCAGTAAAAATTACATTCTTGGAAGCCCAAGTAAAAAAGAGCATAGGATTCAGAATTAGATGGCTGATTCATATCCCACTGTGCACTGATTAGCTGCCTGACTTTGATGCTCTCTGGATCTCATTGTGGTTTTTTTTAATAATCAAAATAAAGATGGTTAAGCTAGCTGATCAATCTTTTAAGGTCACTTCCATCTCCAGATCTTACAAAACTAAGGAAATCCCTTTCTTCAGTAAATTTTAGCATGCCATATAGATACCCACCAGTGTGCTCTCTTGGTATGGAACACAAATAACACCTTTCAGTATTACACTCTTGGATCAAAGTTGGGACTGAAAAACACCAATGAGTGAATCTTGTTATGAAAACATGTTTCTCCAATGATCTGGTTTCCTTTCTGTGCGCTCTACGGGAATTGGTCAGGGAAGTACCTTATCTAGAGCAAAAGGAGCTGCTTAGTCAATCACTAAGAATTTATTAAAAGCCTATTGTGTGCAGATACTCTGCTATTTCTTAGAGATACAAAGAAAGACCTAAAATAGACCCTACTTTCAAGCAGCTCACAACCTAAGGTGGGAAACAATATGCCAACAACAACAAACACACAAGACTCACACGGGATAGATGGGAAATAATTTGTACAGGGAAGGTTGTGTCTTTAAAGAAGCCTAGGAAAGACTTCTTGTAGAAACTGGGATTTAGCTGGGATTTAAAGTCAAGGAATTCTCATGGATAAAGAAACTTTCCTTCCTCCTTATCTAAGCCTCTAGCCTGGGAAATTTGGGGTGCTGGATGCCTAGTGTGCTGGGTCTGTTGGTCCTTATTCATAACAGAATGGGTATCTTTGGCAGCAAGCAACGGGAATGAGTAATTTTCCTTTCCTCCTCCCCCAAACTCAAACTTCATTATTGCCAAGTGTCTAAGTGTAACATTTGATTTTTGGCAATAATTGCTTAAAGGGATATAACAAATATTCTGTTAAGCTCTTATCATATACAGGACCATAGACCAACCTTGTCCTTCTAGGCTTATTATTTTATATTAGTTTTTACTGCATTTTCAATTTAGTACAATAAACATTTATTAAGCACCTACAGTGTGCCAGACGGTGTGCTAAGCACTGGGGATACAAAGACAAAAAAGAAAGTCCCTGCCCTTGAGGAGTTTACATTCTAATGGGGGGAAGATAACAAAAAGAAGGAAGCTGGAAGTCAGTCTGAGGAAGAATGCCAATATCCATTGCATGAACATCTTTTTCCATGGAGCTGATGCCCAGCTGTGCTTTAGATGGAAAGTGTTATGAGCTGCAAAATCCAAATTCTGCCCTCTATGGATCAAGCCTACAGGCAAATACATCAGCCAGAAGCAGGAGTAGGCACTGCTGCAAATGCTGGTCCTGGGCAGTGTGATATAGTTGAAATACCCAGGTTAACATGCTTACTGAGTCATTTACTGGCTTTTTGATCTTGGACAAGTTACTTACCCACTCTGGGCTCCAGTTTCCTCTTCTTAAAAATGTGGGAGTTGAACCAGATGATCATTCAGTCTTTTTTTAGCCAGCATTCTAATGATCCTGTTAAAGGAATTTGAGATGGGGGTAAGACAAATAAAGGTGGTGGATTGGGGGTAACAAGAAGGAATCTTTCAAATTCTGGAGAATCAAGCCTTGTAGCCAGTTTCATGTTTTATTCTTATATATATGTTTCACATTCCAGGGACAGGAGAGTATACATTAAGAGGACCCTAGGATCAATTAGGTAGTACAGTTGATGGAGTGCCAAGTCTAGAGTCCAGAGAATCTGGGTTCAGATTTGGCCTCAAACACTTTCTAGCTGTGTGACCTTGAGGAAGTCACTTAACCCCATTTGCCTAATCTTTACCCTACTGTCTTAGAGTTGTAAATTGAACCCAAAGTGAGGATGAAAGGGGAGGAGGGGAAGAAGAAGATGGGGTGGGGAATGCAGAGAGAAGAGCTCAACATTCAGTTGTTCATAGCATTTAAATATTGAAGGGACTTTAAAGTTGAACTAATCCCACACTGTTATGTAGAGATGGAAAGCATGGAATCCCTGCAAAATACAGGGACTGCCCCCTCACCCAAAGTTCTCCAGGGATTCCATGCTTTCTATCTCTACATAACAACACCTTAATTTTACAGAAGGAACTTTGAGTCTTTTATTTCTATAAGGTAAGAGAGAAAGACAAGGAATGAGTATCATCAACCTCTGAGTTTTTAATGTAACCAAGGGTCACGTCAGATTGACAGAGAATTCTGAACATGTGAAGAAAGTGCTTCAAGGGGATTAGTGACAAGGCTTTTGTGAAGGAACCTGTTGATAAATATTAAAGCACTCAAAATATGCCCTCATGTGTTGTTAGTCTGGAAAGATCTGGCTGTTTTAGTGGGGTATTCTCTGTAATGTTTTGTTGTCTTGTTAGCCCACAAGGTAGCATTATATGTGTACACTAGTTAGAACTTCCATATATCTTTATTTTCTTTTATAGGAGCAAGATGAAACTGCTCTCCATCTTGCAGTCAGATCAGTGGATAGAACTTCCCTTCATATAGTAGATTTCTTAGTTCAGAACAGGTAAGTAACTGAAAATAAGGGGTGGGGATGTTGGCATAGAGGCCCCAAAATATTTTCCTTTGAGTACAGTAACATTGAGTGCTGGAACAAGTTTTGGATTAGAGGTCAGAAGACCTAAATTAGAATCCTTGCTTTGTGACCTGGGGGAAATCACTTAGACCTTCTGGACCTTATTGTCTCAATCATACAAGGACTTCTTATGATTTTGTACACTGGACTATAAATCTGTAAGCCTTGATTCTGAGCTCTGGAAGTAATTTGCCTTGTGACTTTGAGTCAAGTCACTTAACCTTTAAGACTCTTGGCTCCCCTTCTGTGAAATAGGGGAAAATCCTGTTGTCACTCCCAAACTTTCCCAACTTTCTGGATTATGAAGATCATTTAAGTTTATGAAAACACTTTGAAAACTGTCAGATACTGTAGAAACAGAAATTATTATTCTCTTTTTCCCGGGGCATTGCACAGTGCCTGGCACATCATCATGCTTAATAAATGTGTATTGAATTGAATTGAATTGGTATTCCAAAAAGGGACTCAGTAAATCTGCATTGTTTTAGTTGTGTCACCATTGGGGTTATTGGGTTTTCCAAAAATGCTTGCCTTTGAGATGGGAAATGTTCTGCCAAATGTTGAACGTTTTATATAAGAGAGAATCCTGGAGTAAAGTGATGCCAATCCATATAAATGGTTTTAAAGTTTAGGTCTCCTCTCCCAGTTTCTGAGACAAGAAGATTAAGTGGGTATCTTTGTTAATCTGGCCAACTTGTCTACATCTGATGCTAACAGAGAAAGAAGAAGTAAGAATAATTGAAGTCTAGATTTAAATCATTAATTCCATTTTAAGTAGTAATCTAAATCTTGGCACCATTTTGTTTTTCTTTTTAAACTGAAACTACAGTTGTTCCAAGAACAATTGCCTGATTTTAAATAAGAAGCACCATGGCAAAACGGAGAAGTTAAATGACCACAATTTAAGACCTCATATTACTTTGTAAGCATATGATTTTAAAGAAGTTACTCTCAGAGCTTCAGCTTTTTCCTTTTTAAAATGAGGGCATTGGACCTAATTTTCAGGGGCCCTTTTGTCTGAAGTTATACATTTTGTGATTCAAAATTACTTCTCTTTGAACCTTGGCTTTCTCATCTCTAAAGTGAAAGCTATTATCTGCTCTGTCTACCTCACAGACTTTGCTATGAGGAAATGGGACTTTCTAATTTGCAAAATCTTGTGTCAGTGGGGGCTATTCTCCCCTTTTCCCTGTGGAGATGCCAATGAGCTGTCACCTGGCAAATGAAACGGTTCATCTTTAACAGAATAACCTCATGTCCCTAATAGAACTTTGTGCTTCCTGGCAAATTAGCAACTCCAGTCATTTTCCAAATCAGAGCAATGGTACTGTGGCTCACCTTTGTTAGCTGCTCAATAAGTATTTGTCAATGGCATGGCTTTTTTAGTTTAATAATACCTAGTAATAAATTCTCAACGGTAAAGGTAACCCTTCTCCTTTGTCCTCCCTTTTATGATTCTGAGGCAAAAGAAATATTACACAGTGAAGGGAGAGGGGAGAGTAATGAGGTTGTTTTTCTTCTGGGGTTTTTACTGCTGTTTTACATAAAACCTTAAATTTCAAGTTATTTATAATTTTTAGATCTATATTTTAATTTGAAGGGAACCACAACAAATGTATGTCCTTAATTTGTGTGTCCTTATTGAATGACTTTTCTTGCATTTTGTTGCTATTCTGATTATTTTTTCATAGCTATAATGACTATCTATATTGTTCTGATTCTGCTTCCTCATTCTGGATTACTTTACACCATTTTCCCCATTTTTTATATTTTCCACTTTGATGGCACAGAATAATATGTGTAGCCATCTTCCAGTCTTGGTGGTTTTGTTTTTCAAGCAGAACTTAGCTTGCTTCCCAAATGAGCTTCGCATTACCTCTTCAATTATCTTTCATTATTCTCTATGTTAAGTTGGAAGCCTGGCTCCACTTTCCCTTATCTAATGAGGGTTGTGATCAGTGTCTTAACAATTTGTTTCTTCATTTCTGAAGTCTGAGTCAAATTGGGTGTGCCTTGAACTGCCCTCTTAAAGAGCTTTTTTAAAAAAATGAACATCCCTATAAATCCAGCTAGAAGGTATGGTCATTGAGTGTTGAATTTAGAGTCAGGAAGATCTAAATACAATTTGTGCCTCAGACATTCAATAATTGTGCTACCTGGGCCAAGTACTTAACCTCTCAGCTTCAGCTTCCTCATCTGTAAAATGAGGGTGATAACAGCACCTATCTCAATGGTTTGTTGTAAGGACAACTGAAATAATATTTGTAAAATACTTTGTTAACCTTGAGGCATTATGTCAATGCTTTCTGTCCTTGACTCATTCTTAGAAGAATACTTTCTTCTCTTGGCTCCTTCTTAAGAGAATAGCTTTGTGGGGCAACTAGGTGACTCAGTGGATAAAGAGCCAGGCCCAGAGAGTGGAGGTCCTTGTGTTCAAAGCTGGCCTTAGATACTTCCTAGCTGTGTGACCCTGGGAAAGTCACTTAACCTCCAATGCTTATTGCTCATCTGCCTTGGAACTTATACACAGTATTGATTCTAAGTGGAATGTAAAAGTTTAAGAAAAGAAGGACAGCTGTAACATCCTTGGATTTAGAACTGCAAAAAAGCTCAGACCTGGTCTCATTCTGAACTCCTCATTTTGCTGATGAAAAAGTTAAGCCCCAGAGAAGGGCGTGTATATCTCAAGATCATTCTGCGAGTAAGTAGGAGAGGCAAGATCTAATGTATCTCATTTCAAATCCAGAATACTTTATATTACACCAGAATTGATGTTATTTTTGAAGTCACTAGATCTGTGATTATATAGCAATGTAGACAGAACCAGGTAAATCCAAAAAGTAAATGTGGGAGAAAGCAGTATACTTTTTCTCCCCTTAATAGATCTTCTACAACAATGGATGTTTTATCAGATAACTTTTTTTTATTTTATCATTATACTCATGCCAAAACACATTTCCATATTGGTCATTCTAAGAGCGCACTCATACAAAAACCAAAAAAAAAAACAAAAAACCCAAACAAAATAAAGCCATAAATACACTGATGTGAAAGATAGTGTGCTTTGATCTGTATCCATCCAACTCCAACATTTCTTTCTCTGGAGGTGGATAGCATTCCCCATCATAAGTCTTTCACGA
This sequence comes from Gracilinanus agilis, assembly GCF_016433145.1. Taxonomy (NCBI): domain Eukaryota; kingdom Metazoa; phylum Chordata; class Mammalia; order Didelphimorphia; family Didelphidae; genus Gracilinanus; species Gracilinanus agilis. Next base: position 211,083,916 of record NC_058131.1, read on the forward strand.
TTGTCCCAGATTGTCATTGCTGAGAGTAGCTAAGTTTTCACAGATAATCATCGTACCATATTGTTGTTACTGTGTACAATGTTCTCCCAGTTCTGTTTATTTCACTCTGTCAGGTCACTTTTTAAAATCCTCCCTCCTTCTTCCTTTTGGGTAGGAATGAGTGAGTCACAAGGATTTCCGGAGATGATGTCTTTACATGCCTCTGCAGTATAGCCTTGCCATTGCACTAGAGGTCTGAAGTAAACTTGAGCAATCATTACCTCCAAGTCATCCCAGTTGGGAAGGAAAGGAAAGGGAAGTTGGTCAGAATTCAGGGAATAGAGAGAGGAGGAGGAGTTGCCTTGTCATTCAGGGAAATGTGGCAGAAGAGTACTTGAACTTGGAGTCAGAAGACTTCGCCTTGAAACCCACCTTCCCTGTTGGATGATTTCTAAGATTTCTTCTTGTCTTTATGCTCTATGACTAGATCATTTTACCTCTCAAGATTTGCATTTCATCTTCTGTAAAAATAATGAGGTTGGACTTGGTGATCTCTAGCAGTAGTTAATAGATTAGTTTTCCTTTGGTTGTAGTGTAAATCTTTTCTGTCATGTCATATACATCCCTCCCCAAAGTAGCTCTACATTGTTTTGGTTTTTTTGTACACATAGTAGCACAACTCTTTCTCTTTCTTTCTCTCACAAACACACACACACACACACACACACACACACACACACACACACACACTTCTTAGTTTCCTTTACTCTAAAATGGAGATAAAATAACCTGCTACAGCCACCTCAAAAGAATCAAATGAAACAGAATGTGAAATTGCCTTGAGAGCTTGAAAACCCTATAGAAGAAAGTAAGGGAGTGGGGGTAGCTCATTCTCTGTCCTACCAAGTATAACCTTTCTATGGATTTGTTCATTGCTCCCTCATTTAGACCTCCTGAAATCCCTTACCTGTTTAGATAAGAAAGTCTCTGATTGTGAATTAAAAACCAGAATCCTAGGATATGTTGTTTACAAGAAACACACTTAATGCAGGTAGACACACTCAAAATAAGAGAGGATTGAGCAGAATCTATTGGGCTTCAACTGAGATAAAAATAGCAGGAGTAGCCATCACGATCTCAGACAAAGCTAAGGCAAAAATAGCTCTGATTAAAAGAGATAAGGAAGGTAATTACATCTTGATAAATGGTAGTACAGATGATGAAGTAATATCTGTACTTATTATATGTGTACCAAATAGTATAACCTCTAGATTTTTAAAGGAGATACTAAAGGAGCTTAAGGAGGAAATTGATAGTAAAATTATACTAGTGGGGGACCTCAGTATTCCCCTATTAGAACTAGATAAATCTAACCAAAATATAAGAAGTAAAGGAAGTGAATGAAATTTTAAAAAAGAAACTCAAAACTTAAAGAAAAAATGTTTAAAAAATCATTTTACTTGTAATTGGAGGAAAATAAAATATTAAAAGATAAAGAAATACACTCCTGTCCCAAAAGTCTTCCTGATGATCATATGTCTGAGTTGATTTTTTTGGGGGGGGGGGTGTTTCTTCCCAGGGTAGCCCTGATTTCAAATACATTCCATTTTAACCATAAAACCTATCAAAATGTTCTAGAAAGTATAATGTTTGGGCAGTATCTGAAACCTGTATCATACAAGTTAATAAGCATTAAAATGGAGTCACAAAAAACTGACAACCACAAAGTAAGTCATGTATCATCTAGTTCAACTCCTTCATTTTACAAATTAAGAAATCAAGGTTGAGAGAGGTAGTTACTTGTGCAAAGACTAGACTAGAAATAAGTAAATGGGGAGATCTTGGACTCAGGTCCTCTAATTCCAAACCCCTTTCTCATCCAGATTGCTTGAAGACAGATCTTCCAAGATGAGGGAACCATTGCTTCTTAAGAAAGCCTCAATCCTCTCTTGGATAAGGCTTTAGACAGAAAGTTTTCCCCTAACTTCAAGCCTAAAATTGCTTCTTTATAAGATAGCCCATTCCTCCTGGCTTTACATTTTGGCTCCAGTCCCTCTTCCTCATGATAGCTAATTAGATACTCAGAGACACATATTACATCCTCCTTGAATCTTCTCTTTCTTCTCCTTTGTTTCTTTGTAAGAGTAAGGAAACCTCATAATTACTTATAAAAATGCATCCATTGTAGCCACTCTGGGCCTCAACTTTTTATACAGGGTTAGATGAAAAGATTTTTAAATTCCCAATCCTACAACCTGTGATCCTGTATTAAGCTATAGCTGTGTATGTAATCAATAAGTGTATGTTGCAGATGGCTTTAGATATTTAGGTACTTGGCATGCTTTGTTTCTAGTCATGAAACTCTTTGGGCTCATACTTGGTTCGATGTCATTGCCCCAATTGGGGAGACACAAAAGCCAAACTGAAGTTCTTTTTCATGCTATATATTTTTATTTTTGGTTTGGAGCATATGGTCACTGTGCCTACTTGTGACTCATGATAACCATCATTTCTTCTCTCTCTTCCTTCCCCTTGCCAGTGGGAACCTGGACAAACAGACAGGGAAAGGCAGCACAGCTCTCCACTACTGTTGCCTGACGGACAATGCCGAGTGCCTAAAACTGCTGCTCAGAGGGAAGGCCTCTATTGAAATCGGTAAACAGCAAATTGGAGTATAGAACTGAGTCTGGTTTGGGGGAAAAGGAGATTAAGTGAATTGCCCCAAGGTCACTTAGAGAGCAAGCTTTAGTGGCAAAACCTAAACCCAATCTGAGACCAGAACTAGTTCTCTCCATTGGACCCTGCAATGCTCTTTAAATTCTGGTTGTATTTGTAATACTATTAAGATGGTGGTGGGAAATAAGCTTTATTATTATTTCCTGTGTTTTAAACTTGGGTAACATCTGGCAAGAAAAATTGACACAAATGTTCCCAAACCATAAGCTTCTGTCAGAACTCACATTCAGCTTCTCAAAAAAAAAAAATGGATATTCATTTTAAATGGGAATCCTGGCCACTAGAACCTTACATGATAGGATATTTTGTAGCATAACTACTTGTCAATCATTTTAGGGGAACCTGGTATGAGGAACTGACCAACAGAGAGATGGAGAAATTAGAGAAATGAATTAATCCATTTGAATGTCAAATTTTAGTCTTCTCTATTTGTAGCCCCCTTAGAATGAGTAGCATATCAACATCATAGAACACTGATGCCATTTCATTTCTTTATGGATAGAGGGCTACCAAAATTCCACTGTAAAAAAAAATGTTTTTGTTTTTTTTTAATTCAGATCTCCTTAGATATAGAGATGGCCAAGTGTAATAGAAAGCACTAGATTTGGGGTCAGTAACTGGGTTCCAGTTCCCATTCTGCAACTTACTAACAGTTACTGAATTTGGGGGAAGAAAAACTAGTTTCAAATCTTGGCTCTGTCCATATAGGTTTTAGGTTAAACTATATAACTTTTGAAAGCTCCCTTCTAACTCTGTGATTCTATATCTTCTATATATTCTATATACACCCAGGAGTTGAAATTGGGCCAAAACTACTGTAATGAATAGATAGGATGATTTTTTTTAAAGTAAATATTTAATTTCATTTTGTTTTGATCTGGGCCTGCAATTTATTTGGTGTAGAAAACTCCCTCAACCAGTACTGATTGGCAATTTCTCTGCAATTTTTATCTTACGTAGTTGCCAAAGCATTGAGAGGTAAAGGGACTTGCCTATGCTTGGTCTCAACCAGCGTGAATCAACCACAGGAATGAGTCCTAGGTATTTCCAGCACCAAAGCTGGATCATCATCCAGTACACCATGCTGCCTGTCATCATCATGCTGATGCTTGAAAATAGTTTGTTCTGCTAATTAATTGGCATAATCATTTTCGAAATGTTGCTCAGAAACTATTTTTTGGGGTGACACAAAAAATAAACCTCATCTAAGGTTCCACCCAAATTTCCATAAATGTTATATTTACAATCCAAATTAATGAAATTTTGCTATAATTTATTTTAAATAACTAGTTATATATTTTCCTATATTGGTTTCTCTTATAAAGCCAATAGGTCACCTTTTCATCAATCTTTGAGACAAACTTTTCTTTCTCTCCCTCTTGAACTTCAGCCAATGAATCAGGAGAGACACCACTTGACATCGCTAAACGTTTAAAACATGAACACTGTGAAGAACTGGTGAGTGATAGTTGGCCTCCTCTTGAGGAGGCCATCTACTTTCAGGAGACTCTTCTGAGGCAGTCCTTTACCAAAAGGAGAAACTTATCTGCTATGGCTTCTTGTAGAGAAGTTTTCTCCAAGATCTCCTTTGGTTCATTTCCAAAGCATACAGCAGAGTTATACTAACAAAGGCAAAAGTACAATATTTAAGATGGGCTTCAAGAGTTTTCAGCTTAAGTCTTGGATCTATGACTCCTAGAATATCCTAGATATAAAAGTGGGGCAAGGTTTTCATATAAGAATATCTTTCCACCTGAATCTTACAGCAGAAACAGGAAGAGATTCCCTGAGAATCTTTGGTGGAGAGAAGTGTTTTGGGGGACTTTTCCCCAAATTAGAAAGCTAGACATGGAACAGGAGAACATTTAGATATGAAGGAAGCTTTCTGTTTTACTCACACTCAGATCAATGCCTAGAGGAAACTGATTTCTAAACACTTACATAGAAGCTGGCTATTTCAAGCTTTGCTGAATTACCCATCAGGTGACAGAGAGTACTAGATAGCTACCAAGATCCCTTCCAAATATGAAATTCTGTAATTTTAAATATTTAGCAAACACTAATATTCTTTTGTTAAAAGCCCAAACTCTTTTTAGAAAGTTGTCTTTATTCCTTTATATATATATATATATATATAAGGTTATAAAACCTTATATTCCTTTATATATATATAAAACCTTATATTCCTTTATATATATATATATAAGGTTATAAAACCTTATAATTGGTTTTATAAAAAAGATAAGGGGCAAAAGGTAGGATTTTTTTGGAGGAGGTGAGGATTGGTAATTGTACACCAGGAACTTTCACTCATCTTCATTCACTTATAAGTGAGGTCCATCATTTCTTTTGAATTTTGTTGAACCTTTAAAATTGACTGATGGTTTTGACCCAAAACTTAGAGTCCAGAGATCTGGATTGGAATAAGCAAATTACTTAATCTTTCTGTCCCTTAATGTCGTCATAATCTTAGAATCAAAGGTCATTCTTTTAACTTGTACACGAGCAAGAATTCTTTCTATGACATACATGATAAGAGGCCATCCAGATTTTATTAAAATCTTATACATCTTTAAGGTCTCTTCTATTTCTAAATACTAGTTACCTGAGGAAAGGTGCATGGAGAATGGACTCCTTCTTTGCTTCTGGGGTGGGTGGGTATAAAAACACATTCATTTATAGCTCTTGGAGTGGGGCAGGGTGCCTGGTGCTTTCAAAGGTGGATGTGGGGGAATGGTGGTAGGGAGGGCAGTAGCAACCTACTTGCATATAAGTAGAAACTATCCTAGTTGCCAACCCCTGATTATATGCAATAGGTTATCCTACCTTTAGTCTATCGTACCTTTTCAACAATGTGCTTCCTGTAGACATAAAAAAGTGAAATTTTAAGGAAAAACAGCAAAAAACCTACAAGCTCTTGAATCCATGCCTTTAAATTTGTGAAGCCCAAGTAACATGAAAATCTAGGGCCTTTAATTACCACCTGATCCCTGGCCACAATTTTCTGGAACAAATGCTTTTCTCATTATTTGTGTATGCCAGATCTCTAAATCTCCATCCTAATAGACTGATCACCACTGCTTTTTAAAAGAATTTTTTTTATTATAATGAGCTTTATAAATGCCAATAAACATGAACATTTCCTCATACAAATAAGAACAGAAAAAGATTATATATGAAACCATGAATCTCTTTAGACAGCTTGATTTTTAAATATATGTTAAACTTATCATGGTAGTTCCAACACTGACCTGCCTGTTTATATTTTCTTCTGACCTTGCTTTTCTATTCTGTGTGTGATGCTTTTTTTTTTGTGGTGTTTTTTTCTTCTTTTGTGGATATCACTGTCACTCATATTCCTATATTATTATTCCTTATACAAGGTGGGGGTCTTTATGTCCCTCACCAAAACCAAAATTCTTCCCTTATAACAAGGGTAGGCAAGCAAAGCAGATTCCCACATTGGTCATGTTAGAAAATGTATGCCTCATTTTACATCTTTAGTCCATTCCCTCTGTTCCAAGAGTCATAAACATGATTCATCCTCTGTTTTCTGAAGTCCCAGTTGATCATTGCATTGATCAGAGTTTTAATTTTTTCAGAGTTATTTTCTTTTATAGTGTTGTGGCTCCTGTTTAAATTGTTCTGCGGGTTCCATTCATTGTACTTTGCATCAATTAATGGAAGTCATCTCAGGTTTCAACGAATGTCGTATCTTTAATTTCTTGTAACAATATATTATATTCATTTATCACAGTTTCTTTTTTTGGGGCACCTTCCTTGTTTTTCCAGTTTGGGGCTGTAACAAAAAAAATTATTGTAAATATTTTTATACATGTGGTTCTTTTCTTTCTTTCTTTGATCTCTTTAGGACATATGCTTAATAGTGTCACTGGATCAAAGAGTATTGGCTTTAAAAATACTAGAGGACCTGGATTCAAATCTAGCCTCTGGTAATTATTAGGTATATAACCTTGGGCTTCTCATTTTTACTTCTCTGGACCAAATTTCCTAATATTTAAAGTGAGAGATTCTTCAGTGGTCCCAAGTGTTTTCCAGAATGGTTGAATTAACAATTTCACCACTAGTACATAATAATAATAACAACAGTTAATATTAAGATAACATTTTCTGTGCCAGACACTAAGATAAGCACTTTATAATTATCAGTTGATTCTCACAACAACCCTGGGAAGTACATGCTATTCTTATCTTCATTTTACAGATGAAGAAATTGAGGCAAACAACTTTTGTGACTTGCTCAGGCTGTGTCCTAAGGCCATATTTGAATTCAGGTCTTCCTTAACTCCACATCTGACACTCACTCAATCCACTGTGTCACCTAGCTTCACATTAGTATGTCTGTCCTCCCTCTTCCTTACCATAAATTTTTTATTTTATCTTTATTATACTTTTTTTTCCTTCTTTGCTAGTTTGAGCATGAGGTGATGCCTCAGACTTGTTTTGTGTATCTCTTTTTATTAGAAATTTGGTACATTTAAAATATGGCTGATAGCTTGCCTTTCTTCTTTTGAGAAGTCCCTGTTTGTTTATTTTGACCATGTAGTTATCTGGGATAACTCTTAAAAGATGGAACTGAAAATTGGCACAATCTTCTATAAGGAGAGCTAAGTTTTTGTTTCTGAGGAAGAAGTTGTTTGTTTTTTTTTTAAATCTTTGTTTCAAGGAAAATGTGTGGGGTAGGGATTGAGAGAGGGTTCTTTGGGTGAACATAAATGTTGGTTTATTTCTGATAGCCTTTAAAATGCCTGTTCCATAGTTCTATTTGCAGAAACAATGTGAATAACTCCCATCCTTGTTTTTCCTAGCTCACTCAAGCATTATCTGGGAGGTTTAATTCTCACGTACATGTGGAGTATGAATGGCGATTGCTCCATGAAGATCTAGATGAAAGCGATGATGACATGGATGAAAAATTACAGGTTTGTGTTGGGTGCTAAGTGCCAAATTGTGCAATCCTGAAAAGCTTTTGATCCACTTCATTCAGAGAGATTTGAACCCTACTGTATAATTATGGGAGGCTGATGTTGAGTAGTAAGGAAAATGTGTAAGTAGTATGTTTTCTATTTTCTCTGAAGCCAGGAGATTTGGGGTTCTTTCCTATATATCCTCTCTCCTCTCCATCCCCTATTTAATTCCTACCTGTAATTAATCCTTTAATCAGATTCAGCTGCTATCCTTACATGGTAAGAGAAGAATTTGGGGGTATTTCTTCTTTATCCAGTGGAAATAATGGCTGCCTCACTTGTTTTTTAAGGAAGGTTTTTACTTTGGCCAATTGTGATTATATTGATCTTTAAGTTACTTAAAATCGTGAAGATATTTAATTCTATAGCTGAAGGGAATCTTAAAAATCATCCAGTCTAGCCCACTCTTTTTACTCATGAGGCAGCTAAACCCCTAGTCAGCAGTGTGATATCACACATGAAAAAGCTAATGTGTTTTGGAGGTGGATTAAGAAAGGCACAGTGTCTAGTCCCACTCTCCTCTGTTTGAGTCAGGCCACATCTGGGGTGTTGTGTGGAATTATAGGTTCCACATTTTAGGGGAAACTTTACTAAGTTGGAGAATGTCCCAAAGGAGGGTAGATAAGATGATAGAGGACCTTGAATCCATGACACATGAAGCTTGGTTGAAGTAACTGAGGGTGTTTAGCCTGGAAGAGAGAGTAGTGAAGGAGACAAAATAGCTCTGTTTAAAAGCTGCCCCATAGATAAAGGATCATACTTGTTCTTCTTGATCCCAGACAACAGAGCCAGAAACCAGGTAATATTTTCAAAGAGCAAATTTAGGTTTGATATAAGGAACAACTTCTTCACAATTACAGCTCTTCTGATATGGAATGGGTTGCTTCAAGAGATAGTGAGTTCCCCCTCACTTTGCTTGAATAGAAAAGACTAGAGATGCTATAGAGAGGACTCATGTTGACTAAGGTAGCCTTTGAAATTCCTCCTCAACACTGAGATTCTGTGTGATAAGGGAGATACCAAGTGCTCTTTGGAGACAGGGATCTCACACCTAGAAGATCTAGATCTTGAATTTGGCTCTTTAACCTTGCTCCAGTGTTACCTTCTTTGCATGATCCTGCCTGTCTTCAAGCCTGACTCTCAGTCCACTGAGCCCCCTGACTCCCCCCTCCTCAAAGGGAAGACTCATTATCTCCTGAGGTGGCCCATTCTACTTCTGAATGCTTTAATTGTTGAAAAGCTTATATAAAGGAGTTCTAGCTGTTGCAGTCTCAGGGCCAAGGCCTCTGATTTCTGAATGCCAAGCAGGAATAACTCTAAATTGGAAGGAAACATTGATCTACCTTTGGTCCTGTGATTCACGGTAAGATGTGGAATGGATCATTTGAGTATTTAGATCATCAAAATGAGGCTATAGAGGCTTTTAGAAATTACTAGAGATAATGCCTTCATTTTACCAACAAGGAAAATGAAGCCCAGAGAGAGAAAGTATTTGTTTATGGCCATTCAAGTTAAATAGTAGTAAGTTGGAATTCAAATCCAGTAGATATTGCTTAACTAGAGCGGAACTGCATGAATAAATCACTAGAGGGGGAAATGTTCTCCATTGTATTCTGTTTTAATGCAGTTCACAAAGAACATGGAAGGAATTGGACATTCTGATGACTTTTCTCAAGGGGAAGACTGGGAATAGAGAAGGAATGAATGTTAAGATCTTCTCTCTAGCAAACATTGTGGGATTGAACTTGTGTCTGTATTCAAGCTGATGTGTTCTAGGTGAATTGCTTCCCCTAAGATAAGAAGTAATAAAAAAGGGAATATTAAATATCACCAACATGGATACCTCTGTTTTGGGGTTCCTTTAGCAGCCCAGCCCCAATCGGCGAGAGGACAGGCCTGTCAGTTTTTACCAACTGGGTTCCAGCCAGCACCAGTCGAATGCTGCATCTTTGGCTAGAGATGCAGCTAACATCGCTAAAGACAAACAGAGGGGCTTTATGCCTAGCATTCTGCAAAACGAGACCTACGGAGCCATCCTCAGCAGCAGCCCCCCACCTACACAGTCCACCGCACCCCCACTACCTCCCCGGAATATTGGCAAAGGTACTAAGCTGGAAAGTAGAAAAATGTATTGGGAGAAGTGGGTACAAAAGGGTTAATGTTTTTGCTTTGGGACATTGATTTATAATTGATGATAAATATAAATATCAAAACATTATTTTTCTGGTTTCTTTTAGCTGTCTTATGATAATAATAATCACTAAACTTATGTAGTTTCTTATGATTACAAAATGCTTGGCACACATTATCTCATCAGGTCCTTTTTCTGTAAGGTAGGTAGGAGGAAAAAAAGGAACCTACAATTTTACAGAAGAAAATGAGGCTCTGAGAGAGGTTAAGTGACTTGAGCTAGACTATATAGCTTCTAAATTCCAGAGTCCAGAATTTGAAACCAAGTTTTTCTCATGTTAAGTGGGTTTTCCCCCCAACACACTCTTCTGCTTAATGATGCCAAACTGTAGTGGAATCTTTAACTCATATTTCATTAAGCAAAAGAGTTGCACAGTTATGACTAGGGTAGGGCAATGAAGGTAACCTATGGCATCCACACCAATATAGCACCTGAGGTGGGCAGTTGATGACATATTTGTCAACAGAGACAAAAAGAAATGAAATAGGCACACTGCTAGTATCTCTATTTTCTTCCTCCCTTTTTCTCTGCTCTTCCCCTTTTCCTTTCAAGGTTCTTTTTTTTTCCTTCTTCTCTCATGTCTTTATTTTCTAGTACAGAGGATATCTCTAATGAACCCTCAAGCTCAAAAAGGTGTTGGTCCTGGAAGTCAAAACAAGGCAGAAAGAACCATCCTCTGGGGAAGTGTTAGACTCCTAGTTAAGTTTTGACAGCAGGCTCAGTTGTGCTTCCCATTTCTGGCAAGTCCCATTTGGAGAACCAGTGGCTTGCCTGGAAGTGCTCAAGATGTATTCCATTAAATAAAGAGACTTCTGGTGTTTTTTAAAAGGTCAAGAGCAGTTAGAAAACCCTTGTGTCATATGAGAACTATGAAAAAAGATCATGAAATTGAGAGCCTGAAAGAGACCTTAGAGATAGTCACAACTGTTTCATTTTACAGATTGGGAAACTCAAGACCCCAGGTAAGCAAATAACACTCAGAGCCATGCAGGTTGTACCTAGTAAAGCTATGAATCAGATTTAGGCCCTCTGACTCTGCAGCCAAGGGTCATTCCACCAGACCATACTGGTCCTGAGTACAGCTGGATGCCTCCTGAGCTACTGATTTCAGTGGAATCTTTGAAATCATCATCACCATAACAACAAAACACATTTGCATAGTGCTTCAATTTCCACAGCCACTCCAAAACAAAAATAAAATTTTAAGTATCTTTGTAGATCTTCTTGCTATGGGAAATATGGTGGTGGGAGGGGTTAGGTGGAAGGTGAATATTTCCTGATGTGATTACTATGGTAGTTTATAATTACATATGATATATTCCTTAAGGGTTGGAGTATCTACTACCAGCTTGCCACTCTTCTTAGTCTTGATAAGAAGGGAATGAATGGCATGTTCTCTATTTGCTTCTTCTACCTCAGGGGTAATCTTATTTATTTTATTAGGCAGCTAATTGGCATTGGATAGAGGACTGGACCTTGGAGTCAGGGAGATCTGACAAGGAGATCAAATCCAGCTTTAGGCATTTACTAGCTGTGTGACTGTCAGTGAGTCATTTAACCTATGTCTGCTTCAGTTTCCTCATCCATAAAATGGGGATAATAGCACATATCTTCTAGGTTGTTGTGAGAATCAATTAAGATATTTGTAGGGGGCAGCTAGGTGACTCAGTGGATTGAGAACCAGGCTTAGAGATGGGAGGTCCTAGGTTCAAATCTGGCTTCAGACACTTCCTAGCCGTGTGACCCTGGGCAAGTCATTTAACCCCCATTGCCTAGCCCTTAGAACTCTTCTGCCTTGGAACCAATACACAGTATTGATTCTAAGGTGGAAGGTAAGGGTTAAAAAAAAAAGATATTTGTAAAGCTCTCTGCAAAGCTTAACGATCTGTATAAATGCTATTATTATTGATATTATTGTTTTACTATTATTTTTGTGGCAGATTGCCCTTTGGCAATTTGGTGAAATCTATAGACCCTTTCTCAGAATACATTTTTAAATGCACAAAATAACACACCTAGAATTGGGCTATCAGAAAAAACCAATCACATTAAAAAATAGTTATAAAAATATCTTTTTTATAAAACAAGTTCATAGACCCCCATTTTAAAATACTTGGCCTAACTCATCCCTCAATAAAGGAGGAAGGATGAAAGGACCACATACTATTTCTGTTTTGGACATGAGTATTTTGAACTTCACAGAATATGTTTACCATCAGAAGATGGCATGTCTTTATCAAAGCAGAAAATATCATCAAATTTCCTGGAGTCTCAGATGGTTGGTTTTTGAGATACATATAAGAAAGTTCTGAGTAATAAAAAAACACTGCTGGGGGAAAAAAAAGAAAGAAAGATCAGCAACTACTTCTATGAAGGTGGCACATAGAGACAGGAGGAATGAGAAAGGACTGGCATTGAGAAAAATGCCCAGGAAATAAAGTAATACAAACAATGGGAAAGTAAGTCCAGGAGAGCTAAGAGCCAGAAAAATGCAAAGGCAGTCCTTAAAACTGTCATTTGTTCCAGAAGAGATCTTCAGTTTTAAGGGTTAGACTACTGTGTTAATAATACTACATCATCTCTACCCTCAAATTATTCTTGAGAAAAATTGACTGATCACTTGCTTCTGCAATATAGCTTAGAGTTTTCTCCCTACTGACCTTCAGTCTATCTTCTCCATTGGAGGACTTTGCAAATAAGCTCCATAATAGTTACAAGACATAGAAACAGGACTCTGGATCTCTCAGCCCAATGAGTGACATGGCAACCTAGGCATACTATAGCATTTAAAGCAATCTTTGATCTCATCTATATGGGTCCTCCTTCTACTGGTTCATATCCAATCCACTCACAACTCATCTTCTACAACTATTGTATTATTAATTAATTCTCCATATGAAGTTCACCAGTATTCTGGGTTAGGCTTCTTCTAGGGCTATAGTTATTGTCAGAGGAGTTGCAAATGGGATTTCTTCCTGAGGTCTACCCAAATCCCCTCCCCCCACTCCCCTTTCTAAAGAGGTAATTGTATATATGCTATGCCTTTTTCAAGGTCACAGAGCTAAAAGGACTTGTTCATACCATCTCAGTTCGTACCATGATGGGGTATATATTGGTGCTAGGAAAGTCAGTCTTCAAGAACAGGAAACATTCTCAAGCTTTTATATTTCACTTTGGTGGATTGTATGGGAAGATAATGATATCTGGCATTTATATTGTGTTTTAAGAATTGCAGAGTATATTTTTTCATGGGATTTGTGTGTCCTACAATTATTATTATTCTCTGTTTGCAGATGAGGAAACTAAAGTTAAAGGAAGTTAATGACTTGTCCAGGATTACACAGCTAGTCAGAAGAATCTGAAGTCATATTTGACTACAGATCTTCCTAATACAAAGTCCAACTAACTACTTTTCACATTTTGAAAGATTTTTTTTTTTTTGCTTTGCCAGTTCCTGAATCCATGTTTTGTGGCTTCTCTCCACATTTTCTCCTGTTGCTACCCTTTCTGTCTTTAAATTTAACTAATTTATAATAATAAAAAACATACATTTTCTTTTTTGTGCAAATTAATGTTTCATATTCACTATACATTCTCATGGTGTTCATCTATTATTAAGCTCATAACCTTTCCTGGAAGTCTCTGGTGGATACACTCACTTTACCTGAAATTGTTCCACCAGCAAACAGAATGTTAAAAGGAGAAGAAGGGGAGTTGACATTATATGGCAGTAGGTTTCACACATAGAGACCCAAGGAACCTTCTAAAGCTTCCTCCTGATTACCATAGCAGGAGGTGATGCTTCTTTCTAGTGTGAAATCCTAAAGTGCAGTAGCATAGTTACAAATTTCAATTTCTGGAGCCCTAGCTGTGTTTTAAAAACTGTTTGTGTCCTCAGAGACCCATGGGCTTAGGGCACAGAGCTAAAAATGCCTAGTTCCATGCTGTGCACACTTAGGTACTTGATTATAAATGTCGTTTGAAGAATGAATTGAATGAATCTTTGATCTCTACCCTGTGTAGTTCCCTCCCACTTCCCATCTGAGGAAGTCATTCTTTGTCTGGAAAATAACGCAAACTCCAGGTATGAGAAAGACTGTTGGCAATGACTCATTTGGGAAGGGGAAAGCTTTCAAGATATGAACCCTGAACCATGGACACCTCAGGAAACAAAGTTTGGGGTGTGCCTTTCCCATCCCTAGATCCCTCTGAGCAGTGTATCCATTTGAGGGTTGAAATCACAAGCATTTAAAACTATACTATAAGACAGAACCAAAAAAATTAGCTCTGCATTTTCCCTGAGGCATTTTTGGTTTCATATCTGTCCCCATGGGGTGGGGAGAAAAACAAGGCAAATTTGTACTTGTTCCCTTGAACTTTTGTTTCCAAAGAATGATGGTTTCTTACTACTCTACAAGGGCACAAGATCTTCTGTAGCCTCCACGAGTGTTGACGACATTTTGGCAAGGAGGATCAATAATCCAGTATTTTTTGTTTTGTTTCTGTGTGTGTCCGTGTGTGGGTTTAGTTCAGCCTCCCATCCTGGGCACTGGTGTTCAGACAACCTCCTCAGCTAACACCTCGTGGAAGACAAATTCTTTAAGTGTGGACAGTGTAAGCAGGCAGCGATCTTCGTCAGATCCGCCAGCTATCCATCCACCGCTGCCCCCTCTTCGAGTGACATCTACGAGTACGTTTTTCATTCTTCCTTCTGTTGCCATTCTTCTCAGTAACTATATGGCAGGGGACAGACCTCCTTAAGGAGGGGGAAAAGGGGAACCAAACTTGGCAAACAAAAGTGTGATCCAAGGAGAGAGATGGGTTTAATCCATCCTTTGGTGTGTGTTGGTTAATGTGCCTAGAATCATGCCATTCATTCGTTCGTTTATTCAACAAACATGGATTAATCATCTACTGTGTGCAGAGCAATGAGGGAATTACAAGAGGGAGTTACAAAGTTTTCATGAGGAAGATCCCTTCACTTCCTCATGGAGCTTATTATTGAATAGGGAGTAAGATACAAAGATAGTTACCTGTAATAGAAAAAGAAGTGCCGAAAGAGGTCTGAGGTCTGAGTAGGCAGGTTGTTACCAATTCCAGTGATCAAGAATATGAAAAGTAAAAACAAACAAACAAAAAGAAAAAACAAACAAAAAAAAAGTAAGATTTCCTTAAGTCACCCTTTTCCCTCTCCCCACTTAAGCACTTAGTTTTTTACTATTCTCCAAACCCCAATTCTTCTCTGGCAATTGTTATGAAAATTGTATTCTGACAAACATTTTGACTTTCTTCATTTGTATTTTAAAGTATTTTTAACCTATTCCCTTCCTCTAATGATACCAACGATCCTGAAGCTTCCTTTGACCTATTAATGGTTTCAATGATCTTCAGAAATGCTGCAGTATTCAATAAATCCTACAGCCCTATGATGCAATCATTTTGATGGCGTTACCTAGATGATAATGTATGGTGTGTTATATCTCCCTATCCGCCATCTTCTCCTTACCCAAGTAGCCACCATATCATTGGAACTTGTCACATTTTCTATTTCCTGCTAAAATGAGGATGGTAGAATAGTCATTCTGAATTTGGACTGGAGTTGTTTTCATTTCAAGGTTTGGAATGACCAATTTAGTAAAAAATGTCTGAAATTAATATATCTGTTGTTGCTCATCAGATGTAGGAGAAAAAGAATATCCCAGTAATTCTTGCTGAATTCATTTACAGAATGAAATTTTTCTCTTCCTTTGAGTTAGAGCACCTTTGGGCACATGTTTACTAATAATTAGAATGGGGGAAACTACACACCTAAGAATGAAGTTCAATTCCAAGTTTCAGGTCCTAGAGCTAAAATGCCACTTTATTCCTGTCCTCAGTACAATGGCTATAGCAGAGATCTCACCAAGAGTGCTTCCGTCAGTAGGACAAGCCTTTCCGCTTTTCATCCTTCTCTCTGTAGAAGTACCTGTCACAGGTTATTTTCCTCACCTGATGTAACCTGCCTTGTTACACTGGCCAATTTTCTCATAGAAAATTCCCTCTTAGAAGCATATTTAATGATAGAGAAGGCCCAGGATTTTAAATAATAATAACTGACATTTAAATAGCCATTTAAGTTTTATAAAGCACTTTCAGTACAACAACTCTGTGAAGCAAGAAAAGTGAATATTATTATCCCCATTTAAAAATGAGTTGTGCCTTCTACTTTTCCAGTTTTTTAAAAAAAGAAATAAAAATGAGAGCCTTTTACATTTAAATAACACATTTTTCTAAAAAGCATCTGTTCCATGTTGGTTGATTCATTTCTTTAAAATGATGTTTCAGTGGCAGCTGGGTAACTCAGTGGATTGAGAGCCAGGTCTACAGATGTAAAGTCCAAGGTTCAAATCTGACCTCAGACACTTCCTAGTGGTGTGGACCCTGGGCAAATCACTTAATCCCTATTGCCTAGCCTTTACCACTCTTCTGTCTAAGAACTAATACATTGTGTTGGTTCTAAAGCATAAGGTAAGGGTTTTAAAAATAAAATTAAAAAATAAAAATGAATAAAATGATAATTAGCTAAAGATTGTTGGGCAGTTACACCTTCTCTATTCAAAAAATTAAGAAAGTGTGATAAAGAGAGTTGCATTGGTTTCCCTAGGGTCTCCCTTCTAGTCAACAGTAAAGCCAGTACAGACATCCAGGTCTCCTCCCTTCCTACCTCCATGCTGTTTCCACTGATCATTGAACTAAAGGCCTAATAATCTATTGATTGAAAGATGGCAGGCAGCTACTGTCTGAAAGACCACAAACAAACATGCCCCTCCTGGATGGAAAGTTCGCTTAATGTGTAAACTCTTCAATTGTGTTCTCCTTATTATATCTAAATGCCTTCTCCTGCCTGTTCCTTCCTCTTTAACATGCTTTTCTGAAATTACAATTAAATAGTACGTGTTTTTCCTCCTTAGGAAATATCTGTTAGGGCAGAAGAAAAAAGGAGGTTCCTTTCTTTCCAGGACACATTGGAGGTGAGAAGAATCACTAGTGTTGCAGAGACTGAATTCTGACTTCTTGTACTCTTTTTTTGTCTTGTGTTTTGACCAATAGATCCCCCGACTGCAACACCACCACCTCCTGTGGCAAAAACAGCCAGTGTGATCGAAGCCCTGAACCAGCAGCAGTCTAAGCCACCCCATACGACAGCCCTGCAGTCCAAGTCCACCCCCCCACCCCTGCCTCCACAACCACCTAGTCGAATTATGCAGAAAAAACCGACTCCTGGGTAATGAGTGATTCTCTTTTACGTCCCAGTTAAAGGTTTCTTAATAATGGGTTATATTTTTTTCTTTTCTGTCCATTTTTAAAACCCTTACTTTCCATTTTGGAATCAAATCTGCGTGTTGGTTCCAAGATAGAAGAGCAGTAAGGGCTAGGCAATGTGGTTAAACAACTTACCCAGGGTCACACAGCTAGGAAATGTCTAAGGCCAGAATTGAACCCAGGACTCTAGGCCTGGCTCTCTATCTACTGAACTACTAGTTGCCCCCTAGTCGATTACATTTTGTAAGGGTTAAATATTAATGGTTTGACCAAAATATATGAAAATTATAAAATAATGATGGTGGTCACCATTCTAAAATATTATGACTCAAAGTCAAAATGACTTTTAATAGTTTTTATTTACAAAAGAGGTGGAAAGAGTGAAAGCAGAGAAATACAAAAGGGTAGAGAAGACATTAGCCTATCCAACTAAATATATAGCTCCAGTGCTTGACTCAGCCAGGACTTGTTGACCTTCAACCAGAATTAAACTCTCTCCAGAAGACATGAAGGGAAAGTCAGCTCTCCACTCACCCAAGTTCCTTCCAAGAGATATGTCAAGACGATGACTCGAGCTGAAGGTGATTCCTGAGGCTTTCATTCTTGAGTCAATCTTCTTGAAGCTGACTTCTTTCTTGAAGTACAACTCCTTCTTGAAGCCGACTTCCTTCTTGAAATCAACTCCTCGCCCCAGAAATTCAGGGCCTTTTATGGTGGCTTCTTGTTCCTTCCCCTCTTCACAGGGGCCAATCACAGTTTCCAAACTCCAAATTCCCTCTGGGTAGTGCCTGTGGGATCTACTTCTCACCTTCTGGAGGGATAAATTCTCATCAAAAGGTTACACAGATTCCTGGCTGATTGAGTTTCTGAGGGTGTGAATTCTCTTAAGTAGTTTGCAAACTCCTCCACCTGCTTCAAGCTTTTGTTGATTCAGTCAAAAGGTAGACAAAGGAGAGTTAAGCCTGTCTTCACAGTCTGGTGAGGTAGTAAGTAGGAGGTACTTAAGTTATTGTTAACACAAGTGTCAACTCAAAGAGAACAAAGAATTCCCTTTTAGAATTTGCACTTCTTAAAATCATCCCATCAAAATATTGACATTCTTTGCTTTATTATTATGCTTGCTTCCATAGAGAGAGAGAGAGAGAGAGAGAGAGAGAGAGAGAGAGAGAGAGAGAGAGATATTCTGGTGAACATAGGAAATTTAATGATGGGACTTTTTTTAAGGCAACTTTAAACTTGATTCATATTTATTATCTCCATGATCTTGATAAGGCTACTTAACAATTCTTATCTCAATTTTCTTGTCTGCAAAATGAGGGAGTTTAGATTTAATCACTTCTAGGGTATTTTCCAGGTCTAAAACTTGATATTATGATTTTGTTAAAAAGCTGCAAAAAATTATATGGTTATGTTAATAATAATTGGATTAGATATCCTCTTGGAAGTACATTCCCATTCATATAGCACTTTGTAGTTTGGAATGAGCTTTTATGAAGTAGGTAGGTTAGGCATAATTAAGCCCATTTTATGAATCAGAAAAATGATGACCAGTTATACAACTGTGAAGTGTAGTTATTGCAACTAGAACCCCAGATCTTAAAGTGTTCTATGAACGCAAGTTATGCCCAGCAAATCATATGCCTCCACTGAAGAATATTTGCCTTTCTTTGCATGTCCGCAGCACTTAACACTGTGCCTGGCACACAATAAGTCCTTGTGCCTCTTAATGGACTAACTAACTTCTCCACGGGTTCTCAAGAGCTATGCTAGTAGAGCACAAACCTGGAAAGGCTTTGAGGCCAGCCTTGAAAATGGACTAGCCATCAGTCAGTTAAGAACCAGCTGAGCTTAGTGCAAAAAGACTCATCACTGGACAGTTGGCCACCAAGGAATGAATTATTTTAGCCACAGAAGTGCATGTAACTGTTGAATGAGAGATAAAGGGGTAAATACCAGCATCAGTGTGTAGGAAGTACCATAGAGATGAAGCCATGGTTGAAGAAACTCAAGTAGATTAGAAATTCCTGTGGGCAGAGAATTTATACTTTACATTTATATATTCTTCAGCCAGAGGTGAGTACCAGGGTCTTTCACCCACTAGGTTCTTTGTCATTATGCAATGAATGATGATGATTGGATGGATGAAGTGGCAGACCTGGAACAAAGGATTTGGAGGCAGCTGGGTTCTGAAATGGAAGTTTGACCAATCTGGCTAGGGTATTGGGGGCACCTTGTAAGCAGATAAGAGGAAACAAGGCTAGAAAAATAGATGAAGACCATAGGTAACATAGGGGCAGGCAGTAATAGAAATGCTGCATATTTTTTGACTTTCCAGAATAGAAAGACTTCATATTTTGACTAGGCTGTGTTTTGTCATCAAATTAGCCACACCTTGCAGCTCATAGCCACATATCATAAAGGACTTGTTGTTGAAGCAGCAATTACTCAAGCTATGGAAATTTTATGATGGTTGTTTTTTATCCTTTCTCAGTGAACAACTGACATAGAGTTGACCCAGAACTTTTCTTATTTTTTGTAGTTCTTTGAAGTATACAAAGCACTTTTTTTCTTAATAGCTCTGAGAGGTTGATAGTTCACTTGCATTTATCATCCCCATGTTATAGATGAGGAAACTAAGCTTTCAAAAAGTTGGGTATTTTGGCTAAGGTCACATAACTAGTCAGCATCAGCCTGGAATTGGAACCCAGGTCTCCTGACTCACAGGTGTGGATTTTAAAACTAATATCCAATAACTAAATATTATATTTAATAAAGTTTTATTAATAATAACTAAAGTAAGAGACTTAGCTATTCAGCCTACTCACCAGAGCAAAAGAGAAAGAGGGAGGAGCTACAAAATTTATAAAACAATAACGTGACCACACAAAGGAGGAGGCACAGGAGAGATTAAAGGGAATTTTGGGAAATACTAAGGGATTTCAAGGGGATGAAGTCCAAGGTTCAAAATCTCCATTTATACTAATAGGCAAGCAGTCTTTCCTAGTACACCAGGCTGCCTCTTTTTACCCTGAATTCAAGAAACCTTTGTCAAAAGAATGAAGGTCCTGGTAGGTCCATCTTTAATATGGGTCATCAGTCATCTTAGGAGCAACCTAGCTCAGTTTGGAGAAGCTGATAACCAGATTGTTGGCCAAAAGGTGAAAGAATTTTTTTGACAAAAGATCCTCACGAAGATTTAATAAAAAAGCAAAGTTTGGGGAAAGAGGGTACCTACACTAATAAAATGAAAATAATTTTGAAGTAATTATAATAAACTAGCCTGTATTAAGTGTCTACTGCATACTAAACTCTGGGAAATACAGCTGTCCATTCCGCATAATGACTTTCCCCATCGCAGTTTCAATATATAATGAATTGGCATAAGAAATTAAATGGGAATTTGAGGGGAGTTTTGTGGAAGCCAGAGAGTACCCATGAGAGCCTTCAGATGACACAGAAAAAGTTTAGAAACTCAGAAGTGCATAACATGTAAGTATAGTATACATAAAATACTATGGATAGTATATAGCTATATAATATCAATATATTTTTTCTTTTAATGCCAAAAATATACACCCTTCCTTTTTAAAGTTAAAATGAGTAAAAAGTTAGTTTGTAAAAACACAAAAGCCAACAGACAACACACAAAGGCTAGAAATATCTTTAAAAGTTTAGTAATTCAAAAATGCATAAACATATTTATTGTTTCTATTTATGACCTTTTGTCTTAGAATCAATACTGTGTATTGGTTCCAAGGCAGAAAAGCGGTAAGGGCGAGGCAATGGGGGTTAAGTGACTTGCCCAGGGTCACACAGCTAGGAAATTTCTTGAGACCAGATTTGAACCTAGGACCTCCCATCTCTAAGCCTGGCTCTCAATCCACTGAGCCACCCATCTGCCCCACTGTTGTTATTTTTTAAATGCCTTGTGTTATACATACAATATATTCAATATTCTCAAATTTGTTTCATTTTTCTAAATTTTCATATTTATTTTGTATTTTTGACATTTCTTTGTCATCCAGTATTTTTACTTAATGTTGACCTACATATAGTCTATGACCAAATTCTTAACCTAAATTTTATAATAAGGTACTATAAACCTCTATAAAAGAAAAATAAATGGTACAAAGGGAGAGCCAAAACAATTTACATGGATTTTCCAGATCTCGGGGCTGCTGCACCCCATAACCCACAATGTGGAAGGGATGCCTTACTACTCTCATTAGTAGGAAGTTTTTTCCTTACACTGAATCATTATCTTCTGCCATGTAACTTCCACTCATTGCCCTTAGTTCTTCCCAGTGTCTAAATAAGACAAATGTAAACCTTCCTCCAGGTGATACTTTTGATCGTCAAAGACATGG
This sequence comes from Gracilinanus agilis, assembly GCF_016433145.1. Lineage (NCBI taxonomy): Eukaryota > Metazoa > Chordata > Mammalia > Didelphimorphia > Didelphidae > Gracilinanus > Gracilinanus agilis. Next base: position 211,105,479 of record NC_058131.1, read on the forward strand.
CTCATGAGTCCTCCCATTCACCTTCCCTCAAATCTTTTTTTTTCTCATCCTTCCAGCCAGTCCTTGCATAGCAGCTCATATTTGTATGGCAGCTTAGCAATCACACAGGGCTTTTACGAGCTTGTCTCTTACCCACCATCATTAGAGTTTCATAGAGTTGCATTTAGCCTACAAACACTTCAGGCAGCAAAATATTATTTTTATTTCTTTTGATGAAAATTTATCAAATGCCTGCATATAAAGCCTTGTGCAGAATCCTTTTTTAAATATCCTACCTGCTTCTCTGACATCTTTAACAAACCATATGGAACTTGGGGCAGCTAAAATGGCTCAGTGGATGGAGCACCAGACCTAGCGACAAGAAGACTTGGGCTCAAATCTGCACTCAGACATTTCCTAGCTGTGTGACCCTTACCATGTCACTTAACCCCAATTGCCTAGCCCTTTTCACTCTTCTCCCTTGGAACCAACACTTTACATTGGTTCTAAGAGAGAAGGGAAGAATTTTAAAAACAGATAGACTTTATGGAACTTAATTGTACCTTTCCTGGTGATTCTTAATCATTATTATGCTATGCTATTTTATGCCCTCAGGACTTTTGACAAGTGTAGGACTCTTTGCCCTTATTCTAAATAATCCCCTCGGTTTTTAAAAAAATAGATTTTGTTGACATTTTTTGCTTTTACATTGCCTAGATTTCTCCTTTATTCCTTTCACTGTGTCCTTCCAGAGAACTATTCCTTATAATAGAATTTTTCCTTCAGATTTTTTTTTTCCTGGTGGTCAGCTATATCTTATTGAAAAGACTGTACCTGTCTCTAGCATCCTCCATGCCACATGCCCCCAAATGGGCATGAACATAAACCAAGCCACACACACGCAACCTTTTAATGAGCTGAAAAAAGAAATACTCCTTTGTTGAAATTCTGAATAAAACAATATTCTTAGCCAACATTTATTTAGCACTTACTCTATGCCACACTGGGTTAAGCACTTCAGAATTTTTATCTCATTTGATCCCTTCAACAAAGAACCTTGTGAGGAAAATGCTATGATTATTTCCATTTTACAGATGAAGAAACTGAAGCAAACAGTCAAGTGACTTTATCCAGGGTCACACCACTGGTAAATGTCTAAAGTCAAATTCGAGCTCTGGTCTTCACTTCAGACCCAGTTCTCCATCCACTGTACCACCTAGCTGCCTCCACTCTGAGGGCAGACCCAAGAATCTTTTTTGCTTCCAGTTTTTCAACTGTATTCTGGATAGCTTAAGTTTGCATGTATGTGTGTGTTTAGAAAAAAGAAGTATTATTATTTTAACATTCAAAATCCAGACCAACCTTTGACAGATTTTTATTATCTGCCTCTGAAAGGAAACCAGCCACAAATAAACTAAATCTAAGAATGCTTACTGCAGTTCCTTGCTGTCTACAAGAAAGAGATATAGTCTGAGAAAGCTTTGTATGTGTGTGTGTGTGATATATATATGTACGTGTACATATATATGTTGAATTGCATTTTTGAAAGCACTATTAGAGCTCACTTTTTAAAAGCAGAGTCCCTTAAACAATAACCATGCCCTAGTGCCACAGTTTGTGTGCTATTCAGTTTTCTTAAAGAAGGACCCATTTGTGCCATGAACCTTTGTTTTTTAAAGATAAAACAGCCAGTGTTTCCTAATAGTAAGCCCTACCTCTCCTTTCTCCTAAACTTTTATTCCCTCTCCTATTTAAGCACTACTGAACACACACACACACGCACGCACATGCACACACACGCACAGTTGTGGTCTTTCCCCTTACTCTCCATATATGTTTTATTAATCCTCTAAGATACTGTGAAATAGGGCAGAGATGATATTATTGTTATCCCCCTTTCATCGAAGGAAAACTCCATTTAGATTTATAGACTGTCACAATTGGAAGGTATCATCCCATCTGTTCTCTCATTTTATTGAAGAAGAAATTGAGGCCAGAAAGGGAAAGAGAGAGCAGACAAATGGCAGCTTCCAAGGCTTTATCGTGTTAGATTCTAATTCATAAATGTGTAGTAGGCCTAGAGGAAACAACAGTGGGTCTTAGCAACTATAGCTATAAAACCAAAGGCTTGTGATCAAAGAATTATAGCCTTTGAGCTGGAATAGACCTTAAGAAGCTATTTACTCTACCTCATTTCATACCTGAAAGAGGAAAAAGGATATACTAGAGGTCAGACAGGTTGCTAATTAGTAATGCTAGTGGGCCTTAGAAACTGTAAATCCAACACCTTCATTTTCTAGATAATGAATTTGAGGCCTCATATTGCTTAAGTGACATCTGTAAGATCTCACTGTAAATAGAAGAGCTGGTTTGCAGTCCAAGTCTCTTGACTCCTTTTTGGGTTTGGGAAAACTGAATTAATAATTGAGATATCTCTGCGCACTTAACAAAAAGTATTTATTTGGCTTTTAAAGTTTACAGATTGGTTAAGTTTTTGTTTTTTTTCTTAACAGGATTGACAAGTCATCCCCATTGATCAACAAAGGCCAACCCAGAGGACCTGGTAACTACCTCATTCAATATCTGTTTCAAGATGGGGGTATTTTTTAGGGCAAAGAAAGGCTGGATTCAGTTTCTAGAACATCAAGCCATGTGCTGGGAGTCATTGATATTCCACTCTTAAAGGAACATAAGTACTAATGATGGTTGCTCACAGGGTCTCCCATCTCTTGACTACCATAAACTACCCTATGAAGGAAAGTGAAAAACCCAACAATGAGTCTCAGAATCATAAGTTAACTGGGGGAGTGTTTGGAGCTTAAGCCCATGGAATTATTAAATCTCTGGATTATTATGAAGGTTGTAAACCTTCAGGTAAGAAAACTCAGGATGAGATTATTTGGAAGTTGAGGACATAAGAAAATCCATTTCTGTGAAGACTATTTTCCTTTGCAAATGTAGAACATGGCCATTTGGGTTCATTGAGGTTAATGAAAACAAATGAGACAACATGTTTGAAAAAAAGCTTCTTTTTTGACTTCTTACAGCTGGGGAGATCTCTGAAGGGTCCAGTCTTACATCCAACACATCCTCAGTTTTGCAGCCACCAGCACCTATGCCAAGGAAATCACAGATAGTAAGTAGAAAAGTTTGTGTACAAGGCACCAAATGAGGATACAAATTTGACCAAGACATTATCCCTGCCCTCAATGAGCTTACATTCTAGGGACAGGAATAAGACACATATGCAAACCATTTATCAAGAATGATGTGTCACATGCAGGAAAAGAAAGAAGCCCAGGATCTCAAAGTCTCCAGAGAAAAAGATCACTTTTAGCTAACGGATCAGGGAATGTCACCTTGAGGAAGTAACATTTGAGCAGGGATTTAAATGATATGTAAGTTTTCAGAAGCCCTAGGTAGAAGTTGGGGGTGGAGGGTGGGAATGATGGAATGGATGGCATTCCAGGATAACAACTGCAAAGAAAAGCCTTTAAATTTGAGGATAATTGGTCTACACGCATTTATTGAGCCCTTGTTATGTGCCAGATATTGTGCTAGACACTGAAGGTGCAAAGAAAGTTTAAAGGAATCCCTGCCCATATGGAGCTTATGTTCTAACCATGGAGAGAACATGTGGATAGATGGATACAAAAAGGGTAGACGGAAGAGTACCTGAAGGAGGGAAAGCTCCAGGATCTGAGGGGATCAGGAAAACCCTTTTGTAGGTGGCATTTGTACAGAGTATTGGAAGCATGCTAAGGGTGCTGATGATGAGAGAGAACGTTCAGGCATGGCGAAGGAAAGTAGCATTTGTGAGATTCAGCAAGTAGACAAGGTTAGCTATATCATAGGCATCTAGAGAGTGGGAAAAAGACTTCAAAAAAACTGGAAAGGTGTGAAGGGGCCATATTGTGAAGAACACTGAGGCCAAACAAGAGACTTTCTATTTAATACTGGAAGTGATAGAGAGCCATTGGAATTTATCAAGCTATGAATGTGATTCAGTCAGACTAGTGCTTTGGAAAAATCACTCTGGCACTTAATCATAGAATGGATTGGAATAGACAAATCAAGAATGATGAAAAGTCCTTTAGATTTCTTAACTTTGGAGGAAGAAGTTTTAGTTGAATTATGAGATCATGAACTTTCTGTTGTCTACATGATCAAAAACAAAATGCTCTGTTTGGCATTCAAAGCCCTTCATAACCTAATATCTTTCTAGGCATTTTACATCTTCCTTTTTTCCAACATATACTCTTTTATCCAGTGACATTGGCCTCCCAGCTGTTCTACAAACAAGACACTCCATCTCTCGGCTCCTGGCATTTTTCTCTGGCTGTCCCCCATGCCTGGAATGCTCTTCCTTTTTCACTCAGACTACTGATTTCCTTTAAGTCTCAACTAAAATCCCACTTTCCACAGGACGCCTTTTCCAATCTCTCAATTCCATTGCCTTCCTTCTGTTAATTATCGGATAAATAAATGCTTTGTATAGATTTGTTTGTATATTGTCTCCCCCATTAAACCAAGATCCTTGAGAACAAGGATTATCTTTTTTGCCTCTTTTGATATCCTCAACCCTTAGAACAATGCCTGACACATAATAGGTGCTTAATAAATATTAATTGATTGATTAATCATCAACCCTTAACACTATCATCCTTCCCTCATTGCCACCACTTCATCATTTGTTCCTTAGTCTGGGGTTTTGTTCTCACTGGTCTGTTTGAAGAAGCTCTAGGGCTCTCTCTCTCTTTCCTCAATAAGCTTAGTACCTGGCACATTGACTTTGTCTCCTTCAATTCCTGCTTTCATACTAGAAGCCTTTAGCATACATGATAATGTTTAATTTAAGATCCTAACTTCCCATCTGCTCAGTTTACATGAACTAAACCTCCACTCCACTTTAGTTACACCCAGTGATGGCAATACCTTGAATCTTGCCATCACCTGAAATTTTCCCACTTCCACATTTATAAACCTCAAAATTTCTTTTTCTGGTCAAATTGCATATCGTTCCATCTTTCCCTATGCCTTATCATCACTAATCCTGTTTTTCTTCCTCACTAAGATTCCCAATCCTTCCAGCCTTCTGTACTTTCTCAGTCCCTTCACCCTACAATAATTACAGTCTCTGCAGCTTCAGCCTCTTAGTAAACCAGAGTTTGATTCTACACTGACTTCTATGCCCGCATACCTCACAACTGTCCCTTGTCTTATTGCTAATCAAGCTGTACCAAACCTCAAGCCTAGTGAGACTGCTCCTTCCATCCCTCCCAAAGTGGCAGAAGCATTTGAAAACCTCAGAGTACATTGAGAGACCCATCCAGGATTTTATGCCCATTGTAGTATACAGAATTGGGGGTTATAGTTTTTTCTAGCTTTGGCTGAGTTCCAAAAAGCTGTTAGAGGTTTTAGAATCTTGAGGAGGGGCAGTTGACTGGATCTTCCGTGGAGGGAGGAAGTCAATGATCGAGCTCTTAGATTATCTAGCTTCAATATTGAAATTTAGCCTAGCATTGATATATTTACTTAAGAAATTATTATTTTAGGTAGACCCTTTATATCTTCCTTTCCCAATGCCACCCTGCCTTCCCTCCCTTACCTTAGTGGCTGTGGAGTTTATAAGGAGAGAAATTAGAGAAGAGTTAAATCTGTGAAGAGTTATCTAATTGACAGCATTATTTATAATTTAATCAAATCATCATTTATTTTCTTTTAGATAGCATTTTGTAAAACTGAGTGAGGCAGGTCCTTACTTAGATTCCATCTTTACTTCCCTTCCCCCACCTGAGGTTCCTGAGATAACTGATAGGGCTTTCCTTTAATCCACCTTCCTAGCCAACATCCTTCAAACAATTAAACCCTTTGTGTTTCAATAGTTCTATTTAGTGTATTTTGTCTGTTAGTTATCAAGAGGGGAGAAGAGGGAAAGAGACAACATACTCTGGGCTCAGAGGGTAGCTGGGGCATCCATCTTGAAGTAAGGTGTTACTTCAAAATAGGTCCCTTCCTGTGAAATTAACTAAAGCCTATTTGTTAATTTCAGTCTAGTCTATTACCCTCAGCTTGTGTTTGAGTCTAAGTCCTAGTCTGTAAACCTGCTGTGTTAGCCTGTTTAGTTTAACTTCTTTCTCCCAAGAAGATCTCTGTTTCCCTTCTGTGTTATACTCCTGACTTCAGTCCTATTATACCTTGAATCTCCTTTAATCCCAGCCTACCTGAAACCGAGATTACCCACTTACCAAGTCTCCAATCATCCTCCTTTTCAATTCCCTTATCCCAAACACCTTTCCTCAAATTACCCCCAATAACACCATATATCCTTGTCCTAGACCTAGTGGTTCTGAATGTTCTGGTTCTGTTTAACCCACTGACCAGATCATATTGTCAGCTCATTGGCAACAGCCCAGGAACAGAATAGAACTTCTTATAATCCAAAGGAAGTAGCATGTTCCAGGTCAAGAGTGGCTGCTTTCAGCTCTGTTCATCCTGACTTCTGCCAGTCTTTCAGCCAAGGGCCCAGGCAAAAGGAAAACTGGTTGCTGCCCATCTCAGGTTAAATCTGCTCCTAGAGGCACTTCCATCTCTAAAATAAGCTGAAGAGTATCGTTGGGTATGAAGGTTGTCTTAAGACATTACTTAGTGAGCAAAGTGGATCAGTGAGGGGTTGGGGAGCAAGAAAGTCAAGGGAAAGGGACCCAAAGGTGACCTGACTTGACACCATAGGGGCCAGGCTTGGTCTTGTCCTGCAAATACCACTTCCATTTAGTTATGGAGGCATCAGAGGCTGACCCACGTTTTTGAGGGGTATCTTCTTTGTTTCAGGGCATAATGGGAATTAATGCGAAGGTTGACAGGTGAACTACCATAAGTCAAGGGCTCTGTAATTTCCCAGTAAGCAGCAAGGACTTGGCTTTTGAGAAGGATTTCCTGACCCAGTTTTTTCCATCTGAAACTTTCTCCCCTTTATGAGAAGCCCATAAACGTCAGGGAGCATGGGAGTGATAATCAAATACCTCAACAATAAAGTTTTTTCCAGGATCATTGCTGTGGCAAGTGGCCTCTGGGCTGCTGCTAGAGGCTGCTTCTTGGACAGGCCCCTGAATATGCCGGGCTTCTTAATGTAGTGGGGCCAAACATGCCAACGAGGTGTTGGGTACCTTTGATATCTCCTGATGCCTTCAAGGCAGGCAGCTTGTTCTGGACTCAAGCTGGTATGTCTCTACCTCCAGGGGTCCAGATGTAGCCTAAAACCTTAAATATGTTGTACAGGGCCCAGAATTTTGTGGGGGTCCTATAGCCCAGCTTCTGGTGGTCAAGTAACTGACCATGGCATCTACAGCTGCTTTGATAGTCTCAGTTATAATATCACCCATAGAGTGCTACCTGCAGAGCCTCTCTGGTACAAGAAAAGCCTTCAAGTCCTGGTGGCATAGTCTGTGGGCAAAGCCCATGGACAAGCATGTGGATGTGAATTATGAGTTTTCAAAGGTAAAAGCAAACTGAGGTTGGCTCTCAGAAGAAATGGGAAGAGAATAAAACACATTAGCAAGATCAATCACACCAAAACAGTCATTACAAGCTTTCCTTATACTCATTCAATTCCATAATGGAAGGCAAAGGAGCCTTAATGAGAGGAACAACCTGGTTAAGATTGCTGTAATCTTCTGTGGGATGCCATTCATTCTTCCTGCTTTCTGGACCATCCAGATTGGTGAATTAAATAGAGGTGCTGTGGGAAAAATAACTAAAGCCTTCACAATCAGGCAAAACTCCTCTTCCCCTTGCCTAAGTTTGTTGTGAAGAGGTTTAGCAGCTTCCTTAGGGAGGGGAAGTTGGACTGATTCCCAGTGAGCACACCTGACCATTAGTGTTAGAACCTTGGGTTTGTCCCAAGACTGAAACTGCTGCCTCATGATATCCGTGTCTGGAAAGGGAGATGATCTATATAGGTACGATGACAACTTGTGTCCTGGGAACCAAGATGGGGACCCACTTCCTAATTTACTGTGGTGAATTGACCTATAATGTCATGGCCAACTCTCTGCGATGTTTTGGATGTTTCTTGATGAATGTCATGATTCTCAGGAATAAACTAATTCATGTTCCTGTGTCCAAACAAGCTATACATTCTTGTCTATTAGTAGGTGGCCTGTGATTAATAAGGGCCAGGAAGGTGTAGTTATCACGAAGCTCTGGGTCTTACCAATCCCTCACATCCTTAGGGACATTTTGCCTTCTAGGACCCCTTGGCTTTGCCATTGCCAGAATGTGGGAGCAATGCTTCCACTTCATGGGCTGACTCTGGAACCTCTGCTTTCATTCCTGTCCCTTTCCTACTCATTATCTTGAAAAGTGAAAGGTCGTCTCTCAGTTCACTCACCAATTTTCCCCATATCATCCAATTAAGAGCATCTCTAGTTCTTGGAATTGCTAGTTTTTGATATACCAAGTGTTCTAGTGCCCTCAGTCTCAAAGGCTGATTTTCTGGCTACCTTCCTCTGATCTGTCTATTCTCCTTCCACCCCTGAGTCCTCAAGGTCTGAGTCTTCCTCTAACACAGTGGTTCCCAAACTTTTTTGGCCTACCGCCCCCTTTCCAGAAAAAATATTACTTAGCACCCCCCTCACATACTATCACCAGCCCCCTTACAGTTATTCACCACCCCCAAATGCGCCTGTGGCCATCACTGCAACACCCACTAGGGGGCAGTGGCACCCACTTTGGGTATCACTGCTCTAGATCTATTCCCTTTGGAGCATACCTGAGGTTCCTGCTTCTTCTCATGTATAGCCACCATGCTGAGACAGCAGAAAGCATCACAGTGTCAGCCGAAACTATCATAGGACAGGAGGTAGCATGATACTTCTTGGGCTTCTTGAAGGAACAGGGAGCAGAGAGTGAGTTTCTTCATCTAGGGTGGCTCCTTCAGGTCCTTCCCCTCTTTCTTCTACTTGGACCTCATTGATGTCATGGTACTGCCACATCATCATCCTTAACCCTTGCAGCAGGAAACATTTGTTGTAAAGGATCTCCCAGGTGATATGATATGCTAGTGGCCAAGCAAAGAAGACAGGGTGGATGGGCATCTCCATGCCAGAAATGACCACTGAGGGATCAACAGCACAAAAGTTGCCCAATCCTGGCCCCATTGCATCAATTTTGCTGAGATCTTCTGTGCAATTTCCAGGGATTTTTTTAGGAGCACAGGAACCTTGGGATCACAGCAAATGGCCACATTTGAGCATAGTTCAGCAGAAATAGCTTAAGACCATCTTCAGTGAGGTACAGTCTATAAAACCACTGGGTTAATTTCTTGTTGGGCTTCTGCAATATCTCTTTGAGCAGAGTCTGGAGCTCAGGGCAGGTTATGATGGTCAGAGGGACTTTCAGCATCTGCTTTTGTGACTGTTCTTCTGGTTGTTACCAGCAGGCTTGAGATAGATACAAGGAGGGAATATGTCATCTTCCTAGTAATCCCAGTCTTATCTCCTCAGAGTCAGAGGAATCTTTGAAAGCGTTGCTTGTACCCAGCCTTCTGCCTGAAAGGTCCCCTTGGTGACAAGGGGAGTTCTGGTAGAGTCCAGCAAAGTTATCTTTAGGGGATTTACAGGCTTTGGTACCACAGACAACTTCAGCAGGGGTCTTAGGAGGAATTGGCACAAGAGTTTCTTTACCATATTTCTTTTACTTTTTTTTTTTTTAAACCCTCACATTCTGTCTTAGAATCAATACTGTGTATTGGTTCCAAAGCAGAAGAGTGATAAGGGATAGGCAAGGGGGCTTAAGTGACTTGCCCAGGGTCACATGACTGGAAAGTGTCTGAGGCTAGATTTGAACCCAGGACCTCCCATCTCTGGGCCTAGTTCTCAATCCATTGAGCCACCCAGCTGCTCCCCTTTACTACATTTCTTTTTTTTTTTTTTTTAATATTTTCCCATACTTACATGTTTTATGTTCTTTCTCTCTCCCCCAAACCCCAACACCCCCCCCCATAGCCGATGCACAATTCTACTGGGTTTTACATGTATCATTAAGACCTAATTCCATATTATTGATAGTTGGACTAGAGTTTTCATTTAGTGTCTTCATCCCATCAGCCCATGTGTTCAAGCAGTTGTTTTTCTTCTGTGTTTCTCCTCCCACAGTTCTTCCTCTGAATGTGGCTAGTTTTATTTTTTATAAGACCCTCAGCCTTGCTCTGGATCCTTGCATTGCTGTTAGTAGAGAAGTCCCTTATGTTTGATTGTATCAGTCTCTGTGTACAATGTTCTCCTGGTTCTGCTTTCACTCTGCATCAGTTCCTGGAGGTCTTTCCAGTTCACATGGAATCTTTGAGCACAATAGTATTCCATCACCAACAGATACCACAATTTGTTAAGTTATTCTCCAATCACATTCTCTTGTTTTCCAATTTTTTGCCACCACAAAGAACCTGGCTATAAATATTTTTGTATAAATCTTTCCTTATTATCTCTTTGGGGTATAAACCAAGCAGTGCTATGTGTTGCCTTTGGCCCAGGGTCAAGGTGCTTCTCTGTGTTAGAAAGCAGCTTGCATTATGCATAAATTAGGATAAATAAGGAAAGAAAGTTCAACAGTTCAAATAAGAGTGAAGTTTGTGCCATTTCTGTTGTCATAATAAAGAATCTAGTTCAAAAGATTTCTGATTCCCTGAGTCTTGGCATGTGCCTACCAAGTGTCCTCTTAAGAAATGTGGTAGAGCAGTTGGGTCGCTCAGTGGATTGACAGCCAGGCCTAGAGACAGGAGGTCCTAGGTTCAACTCTGGCCTCAGACACTTCCCAGCTGTGTGACCCTGGGCGAGTCACTTGATCCCCATTGCTGAGCCCTTACCACTCTTCTGCCTTGGAGCCAATACACAGTATTGACTCCAAGATGGAAGGCATGGGTTTTTTTTTAAAAAAAGAATTTTGACTACTAAATGACTGTGACCCTATTCATCATAGTTTTACTAGATTTCTCTCACCTGCTAGCTTTAGGTGAGTTTTAATTTTCTCAGCCTCTGATGAAGTGATCTCTAGAAGGTTATTTCTGGATCTTAGCTTGTGATTTTATGAAGGGTAATGCTTCCTACTGATAATCTGAAATTCCCCAGAATTACTGTGCTAAAAGAAATGATGAATATTGGCAAGGAATTGGAAATTAAGGAGATGCCCATCATTTGGGGAATGGCTGAACAAGTTGTGGTATAGGATTGTGATGGATTATTGTTGTGCTATAAGAAATGATGAAAGGGATGGCTGCAGAAAAACCTGGGAAGACTGCTGCGAATTAAATGAGCAGAATCTGGAGAACATTGTACACAGAAACACAATATCGTAACTTTAATCATTTGTGAAAGATCTAGCTACTCTGATCAATACAGTGATCCATGACAATTCCAAAGGACGCATGATAAAAATTGCTCTCCTCCTCTAGAGGGAGAACTGATGAATTCAGTGCAGATTGAAGCATACTTTTTTTTTTTTTTTTTGCAGTATGGCTAACATGGAAATATGTTTCGCATGACTTCACATGTATAAGAAGTGTCATATTTATTGCTTTCTTAATGGAAACTGGAGAAATTTTGGAATTCGAAATTTAAAAAAAAAACGTGAAACAGACACACACATTCATTCTCTCTCTCTCTCTCTCTCTCTCTCTCTCTCTCTCTCTCTTTCTCTCTCTCTGTCTCTTTTCCCCTCCTCCTCCTCTTTCTTCTCCCTCTCCCCAAGAGTAGAGAAAAAAGTGAGGATATCCAGAAAAGCATGGGAAGAATTGTGTCAGTGGATATAAAGAGAAATAAACAACCAGGAAGATAATATACATAATGACCTTAGTAATGTAAACTTTAAGAACACTAAAACAAAATCAAACTCTGAGTAACTGTAATAACCCATTCCTGGACCCAGAGAACAGATAAGGAAATGGGTCACTACTGATTCTGCTTAACTATTTTCCTTTGTTATAAGAGAGGATTCCTTTGGGTAATGGTTTTTAGGAAATGGTTATGATGGTGAATTTAGAATTTTTTTTAAAAAAAAATTACCTTGGTAGCTCAGTGGATTGAGAGCCAAGCCTAGAGACAGGAGGTCCTAGGTTCAAATCCGGCCTCAGCCACTTCCCAGCTGTGTGACCCTGGGCAAGTCACTTGACCCCCATTGCCTACCCTTACCAATCTTCCACCTATAGGTCAATACACAGAAGTTAAGGGTTTAAAATTAAAAAAAAAAAAAAAGAAAGAAATTACTTTGATGTGTGGATATATAAAAGGAAGCATCCAGAAAACTGGCCTGAAAAGATGAATTTTCTCCTTTTCCATCCTAAATACAGTGCAATCACCATTCACTGATTCCATCAAAATAACTTACTGACTTATTAATTCTTTTTAAATATTCTAGACGAAAACAAAACCCAAAAGAGTAAAAGCTCTCTACAACTGTGTAGCAGACAACCCTGATGAGCTAACATTTTCAGAGGGGGATATGATCATCGTGGATGGTGAGGAGGACCAAGAGTGGTGGGTAAGTATTGGAGAAGAGAAGGCGTTTGGGGAAAGGTTAAATTGAATACCCTAAAAAAGCCTGTGTGCTTTGGTGTATTGACCTAGAGATTCTTCTTCCTCTCCTTTGCTTTTCCTTTATGAGCCAGGAAGGTCTATTAATAAGAATGAATTAATTGGTATCATTTCCCTTCTCCTTTTGTCCACTGCTTAGGACTAATCTGACTAAAGAATGAATGTCCACAACCCTGGCAATTACTGCTTCCTTCAAACACAAAGGCCCTGATGCCTCCCTCCTGGACCTCATTAACTACTTCAAGTGCCTACTCAATTTAAATCTACACTTGAGCTTCCTGTTTTCTTGATTGATCCCCTATGATTCTTCCCCTTGACAACAAATAAAAAGCAGGCCAACCCTGAAGAGTTGCATATGCTAGGGATTACTAAGCACTGGGAGAGTTTTTTCCCCTCATCTTGAGTTCACCATTTTGCACACTTGACACAAACATAAGCCGGAGACCCTAAAGTCCTTACAGCTTTCACCTTTCATTCTTCTCTCCTCTGAGACTCTTTTAAGTGTGGCTTTTGCTTAGCAACGTATGCTTATCTGAAATGTTCCCTCTCCCATCTTGCTATGTTGGAGTAATGATAATCATAATAAAATGGTGCCCATTGATGTGGAGCTTTAAGGTTTACACAGTGATTTTTCTCGAAACAACCCTTTGGACTAAGGAATGCAAGTAATAATATCCTTATTTTTCAGGTGAGAAAGTTGAATCCGAGAGGTCAAAAACATTGCCCCAGGATCATACAGCTAATAAGTACAAGTGTTGGACTCGCAGTGTCCTACTTGTCACATTCTTCTTAATAGAGTCATATGATAGGAAGTCAGAAAGGACCTCCAAGATCATCCAGGCCAGGAATTCTTAATTAGGATATTTCAGGGTGATCTTGGATGAAGGGGAAACATCTTTATGTTCACTAGTTTTTAGCTGAAATTCACCATTTCCTTCAATTATTTAAAAATATTATTCTGAGAAGTCTATTGACTCCACCAAACGGCCAGAGGTATCTTTGGAACAAAAGAAAAAGGAAATAGGGGCAGTTGGGTGGCTCAGTGGATTGAGAGCCAGGCCTAGAGATTGGAGTTCCTAGGTTCAAATCTGGCCTCAGATACATCCTAGCTGTGTGACTAGCAAGTTACTTAACCCCCATTGCCTAGCCCTTACCACTCTTTTGCCTTGGAACCCCAATACATGGTAGTGATTTTAAGACAGAAGGTAAGGATTTTTAAAAAAGAAAAGGGAAATGACTTGCCAGCCAGATCACACACTCAAATAGATCCACAAACTCATTGACTAGGATGTTACCTCCAGTGACACAATTAAGTCCATTTATGCCTCTGTGAAAACTTTGTCCATATCCACCCAAGGGTGTACCACAGGGAATCCACCTATCATGGTGGTGTCCCGCTTTGGTTTCTCTTGACTAGAGCAACTCTGGCCATTCACTGGCGATCCTTCCCACTTGCTACACGACCAGTTTCTCTTCCTCTTATACATTTCTTTGGTGACATCTTTTACTCTGGATATTCTTCAAAGCCCCTCATTGATTAGATGACTCGCTTTGCTCGTACATACCAAGAGCCTCTCCTTTTCCATCTGGGTGATACTCCTAAAAGAGATCTGTAACCACTCAACAGTTGGCCATCCACATAGAAAAGACCAGGTGGGTGAAGGATATCTGTTGCATGGATCAGGTTAGCTTCTTCCCTAAATTTGGAAGGACAGTTTATAGAGAATGTCCAAAAAGTACAAGACAGAAAGCACGAATGTATGAACTGGGCTTAAAATTGACAGAAGGAAAGGTAGCCTGGATTCCCTTTAGGAAATCCATTAATAACCCCCAAATTTTTCTCAGAGGAAAAAAAAAAGCATCATGCTCTTTTATCACCAATATTCTACATGGCAGCAAGACATGGTCTAAAACAGTCTGAAGGATTGAAAAGAAATATCAGATGGCAATGGAGAAGGACTGGCTAACTATGCCTTGTTTATCTCCTTTTCAGTTTCCCCCCTCCACCAGTAGTTTGTAGTGTGAGTAATATTAACACCCAGAACTTAATTGGTTCAAACATTAGAGCTAAAAAAGGCCTTTGAGGTAATCTAGTGCTAGTACTTAACTTTTATAAGGCTATAAAAGTGAGAGATTAAGTGCTTTGCCTAAAGTCTCTTAAGATGAAGAGGTAAATGGTAAAACAAGAGCTGAACCTAAATCCTCCAACTTTTATTATTCTTATTCTTTATCAGTTATTCTTGCTGCTGTACCACCATTCCTTTTTTGGCCTAAGTAATGGTAACTGTTTTTAAGTAAACACATTGGTAACAATAAATACCTTTAATGTCAGGGACCAGCATTTTACTCAAATGTATCTCCCAAATGTTATCAGCTGTTCCTCAGCCCATAGTGCCTTCTGAATCCTATCCACTTCTCAAGACTGTTGTAAGGAAAGAGCTTTGCAAACTCTTAGTGCAAGAGAAATATGAGTGACTTGTTATAGATGGGAATGAG
This sequence comes from Gracilinanus agilis, assembly GCF_016433145.1. NCBI lineage: Eukaryota > Metazoa > Chordata > Mammalia > Didelphimorphia > Didelphidae > Gracilinanus > Gracilinanus agilis. The sequence goes on from NC_058131.1 coordinate 211,120,538, forward strand.
ATAAGAAGTTTGGTAAAGATATATGTTTAGTTGTCATCTGTGTGATTATCTTTCGAAAAAGCAAAAACTTACATCAGATATCTAGAAGGCCCCTTCTTGGTAAATCCAGGGCTCCCCTTTACCTCCATAGAGAGTTGCTGAAGTCTTGACCTCAAACCTAAGTTTGAGTTAGTGAAAAATACCAAAAGGTTTGAGATTTGTCCATATCTTTACCTCCCATTTTCCAAGTAGGAAAAAAAAAATGAGTAAAGTTGTTGACACAGAATCTCTTCCCTTGCTGCTTCTCTGGGTCCACAAAAGGCCACATTATCCTTTTCTTCAGAGTAGGAGTGATGGGTTGGTGATCTTTGCCAAGTTCTCATTCCTGATACCAGATACTAGAACAAATGTTTGCCTAACCATTTTGGTGCCCTCCTAACATAGCATTGTTTTTACATTTTCATTTCAGATTGGCCACATTGATGGAGATCCTAGTCGCAAAGGAGCTTTTCCCGTATCATTCGTGCACTTTATTGCTGACTAAATTGCTACTGAACAAAAAAATAGGAAGAAATTTCTCATTTTCATCTTATACAAGTCAATATTTATGTCCCAGTTTCACTACTGGTTCCAAAACTCTTGCCAGAAAACCAATTTCTTGAGTTGTATTTGTACTGTAGTCAACTGTCCCTAATGCCATTGTTCTGGTTACAAACCTTGGACAGTTTTTACATGTAAGTGATTTTTTAAGAAAGATTTGTTTTGCTTCATGAAAGTCACTGATATTCTTTCTCAGAGACACATTTTTATTTTTAAAGGTGAACTGAAAAAAAATAACTTTAACTAGTATCTTTGAACCCCAACCAGCAGAATTCAGTATACCAGCTTAACAGGAAAATATTTATTTTGAAACAAGAGGTTTGGAAATAAATCCCTCTTGATTTGTCACGGCCTGATTTGGAAGTTGTAACTTGTCATGTGTTTATATTAAAGTCAGTGAATCTCAGAGCAGCTGTCTCAGTTGTCCTAGGGAACCAGTAATAGCATTCTAACCCAGCCCTTCTTAGCTAAGGTCATTCCACATCGAAGGTCCTGAGTTCACCTTTAAAGGATAGTTATTCCGTTGAAACAACCCACCATATGCACACATTTAAAAACAAAAAACCTTGGAAATTTCTGCATTACTTGTTTGTACTTTCTCATTTGTGAGGCTGAGAATCTCTGTATCATTATATGCTGCATGTGTGTATAACCTGTTTTGGAAGTCCCCTATATAACATTGATCCTGAACAATTGTATTAACAAGACTACTGATGGTTAATTCAAATCCATGGCGATGTTATCAGTTAATTCAACTCTCAGAGGTTATAGAAACTGCATTTCCTGAATTTGGTTTTAAACTAAGGATGATGGATTGCAAAGCAGTTCTCAAAACCAGTTATATGCTTTAGATGTTTTAGAATTTGCCTTCTTGAACTTATTTAATCACCCAGTAACACCTGTACACACAAATAGAATATTGTGGTGGACCATAATATATTTATCTGTCACAAGGGCATTTATTGAAAAACTCACTAGTACATCTTAATTGCTGTTTCCTGTTAAGTGTACCACTGCCTTTCCTTCCAAACACAACAATGTGCTTGTTTCCTAACTCACCTATGAGTGTTTGTGTATTTATAGAATATACCAATATGAACGGTAGTTAACGTCTTAAAAATGTTTGTGAACAAATATCCAGCAAAAATCCATAGATCCCAGTGGATGTAACACTACTTAATATTGCAATTCTAACATCTATTTGAACATTGAGTCTATTACCTTTCTTGAACTTACGCTACAAAAAATGAAGAAGACTAATGTTGAGAAAAGCCTAATTAATTCTGTGGTGGTATATATGTGTTTTATAACATCAATACCCAATATGAGAATTTTGAAGCTTTAAGGAAAAATATTAAGACAGTGACCACCACTTGGGAGTTTTCATGACCACTAAATATCTTACAGACTCGGGGAGCTCCAAATTAATGCTAGGACAAAGTTGTTCATGATTTTATTTTTTGGAAAATGGTACACTTGATTGTGATAGCCTGTCTTTTATCATGTGAAAAGCTTGTGTGTATAGCTTCTTGATGTATTAACTCATTTCTGAAGCCACTGCAAGTGAAAAAGAAAAAAAAAACTGGAATGTATTACATTTTTGTTGAGTTTTGAAGTTGATTTCTTTGTACTTTCCAAAGTTCCTAGTAAAAAAAGTTTTAATCTGTAATCCTAGACTTAGTTCAGTACTACAATTATGTTTATTAATTAATGATTTCCATTTTTGGTTTTGGAAACATTTTAATTTCCTGGTAAGATGCAAGAAAGTAAATAGGCCCTATTTGGCACAGTTCACTTCTCATGTCTATTTTAACACAGATTCTTCTAGCATATGAAACTTGCAATCAGCCTTTTGAGGATTTGGTGTCAGCTGTGAAATAGTCAAATTTACATCAGCCTTAGGACTCTAATCCTAGACACTACTCAGTTGGGTTCAGTGGTACATATCTGGGGTGCATCTTGGCATTTTTTTAAGCTCTAATTTGGTGGTGCTATTGTGCAGGTTATTAATATTATTCTTGCCAGAGCAGAAACACATTTTAAAAACTTTGCCCACTAACATACTTTGAGGTATTTGCTCCTTTTTTGCAGCAAAAAAAAAAGGCAGAGATAAATCTGAATGCATTGTAGATATCTATTTATATTTAAAATTTACTTTTCATAAATTTCAGCTGCAAGATTCAAGCATTTTGCATATGCTGTTCTTCATCAAGCAAACTTCAAGGGATGATGATTCTGAAATTTTAGGCACAGTCTATTTGGTTGCCGTGTTGTTTCAAAAGGAGTGGATGACACTGAATCTGCAGTGTAGAATGCTATTTGAGATGTATAATATTCAATTCATTCATTTGATTATTTTGGTGTAGTTGCAGAGCAACTGTATATATTGTATAACCTAAATCAACTCTTATTTTCAATGTCCCGAATGCAGTGATTTATAATTAGAGCATGTTTAAGAAGTTTACTCTTGTTAACCGGTCGCTTGACTGGGAAAAAATAAAATACTTTTAAACGGACTTTTCCTGAATGTGCTTCTATGGGTAACCTTTATTATGTGACATGCTAAAATGATAACTTAGCATTTTTGAAGACTGTCAACAGTTCCCTGTGGTAAGGAGCCCTTGTTTCCAGAGACTGTGGCAGTCTGGACAAACCCAGCATCCAGCCCTGCCTTCCCCGGCAGCCCTTCCCAAGGGCCGCCAAACTAAGGGAGGAGAGCCCTCGAGGCTCCGGCCCTTTCCCCCCTGGCCTCAGTGGCAGATGGTTCTAGAATACACTCAGCTTTCACAAGGTGAACTAGGTTGCAATGTTTATTATACATTAAAATGTTTTTACACACAACACTTTCTGGTGCTAAGCTTATTGGTGGGCAAAACCTAGCATGCGGGCTTCTTTGTATAATCACTTCAGCAACAGTCATAATGCTGAACTGGTTTTTAGAAGTGCTTTGGGAAGCTTGGAAAATTTTACCCAGGCAGGGTTAAATGATCACTTTTTTAAATGGCTATTTCTTCTTTACAAAACTGGAAGGACGATTTATTCCTTAGTGGAGAAAAAATTCACATCCTGTTTCCTCCGGAATGCTGGGTTCCTGATGGTTCCTGTTACGTTCTGTCACACGAACGAAGTTCTCTTCTCCGCTAGCAGGAATTCATGATTTCTCAGATGTTAATACAGAGTCAAAAGCTGTGGCTAAAACTTTGCAAATAGCTTGTGCTTGTTCCTGTATTATGTAAAAGAGCAAAGGTGCAAAACGAATGTTACTAAAAGCAGCACTTTGGTTTTTAAAATATTTACTGACAGAACAGCCTAACGTGACCGTTCTGCCAAGGGTCTCAGACAGGCAGCTAACCCACCTCCAGCACTGTGCCAGCCCCCCGGGCAAGCTGGCCCAGGGGTTTCTTGGTTTGGATAGCCAGGACTTACCAGACTGTTACACTGATACACCCACAGACTGCATTCTTCAGAGCTCGCGTCTGTGGTCTTCAGCGCCAGCAAGCTTTTCCCTGCTCCTAGACCATCGTCGTAACACACCATGCGGATGATGAGATACAGAGCGTGTCTGTGTAAGACATCCTGGAGGAAGGAGGGGGGATCCAGGGTGAGGACACAGGCCTCTGGCCCGGCGGCCCTATGACAGCGGGCGCCTCTGCTGCTCTGCCTTCGGGATCTGCTTTAAACAGGGCCTGAATACATCACAGCTCTAACACGGGCTCTGGGGAAGCAAAGCAGCCCCATTTACCTCTACCGTCCCCCAAGTCTCCATGGATAATGCTTTCTCTGATGCTCTGAGTTAGTTTTGTTTTTTTAATTTAATTGGTATTTTTTTTTTTATGTCACACTTCACAATGTATCTCTCTGCTCACCTATTCTTATGGAGCTATCTTTTATTTGTTTATTTTTTAAGTGCTCACCTTCCATCTTGGAATCAGTTCCAAGGCAGAAGAGCGGGAAGGGCTGGGCAATTGGAGTAGAGTGACTTGCCTATGGCCAAAGAGCTAGGAAGTGTCCGAGGCCACATTTGAACCCAAAAGTTCTCATCTATGTTAGTTTTAACAAGCATCTCCCTTAGACCTACCAGAGCACTTTCCTGCACCTCTTTAATGCACTTCCAACACAGTAAAGTGACATTTGTTTGTTTTATCTCTTATTAGACTAAGCTCAAAAGGGCAGGGACTGGGCATTATCTAAACTAAGGAAACCAACATTTTCAAGTAGGAGAGCTTCCTTTGAACCAAAAGCAAACTTCACAGTCCTTGATCACTTAAAATCGTGCCATTTATTAGTTTCTAGCAATTCAGAAAGCACATGACAAAAAAATTACTAATTTGGTCACACTTTGCATTTTAACGACACTCTCCATAATAATACTATGCACGAACACATGCCTGTGTGAGGCTGTCAGTCAACAGAACGTATGGACTAAGGAAGGAATGAGCTCAGAAGGCTCGATAGCACATGGACCCAGAGATCCCTTCTAATGACTTCATGGAGGGGTGCATGACCCACAGACTGGGGAACACTTCCCAATTGCCAGGCAGAGTACTAGCCAGTTTACAAGTGCGCAACAAATGTTGGTTGAATGAATGATAGAGCATCTAAACCCAAGGTTTCTGGTAATTTGAGAATATTAAATCACTAATGATCTTTTTTCCTTTCAAATTAGATTTATATGACATGTTAAACTTACATATTGATCTGATGTTGACACTTTAATGCCATATTTAGAAACTCCCATAATAAACTCCTCTTCCAGAGGAACAAATGGTAACTTTCCATCTTGCTTTGAAGTCCAAAAGAAAAACAAAAACAAACAAAAAAAGTCAGCACCAAAGTTCTACATAAAAAATTCAATCAGAGCCTCTAAGTTTCACTTCCTCTATTCAATGCTTATGTGACTATCACAAAACAGTCTAATATCCAAATCCCAAAGATTTCAGGAAGTATGGTGACCTTGGGAGAATTTCCCATGCAGTAAAAGTCTTATTCCTTTCACAATCAAATGCCCTTGCTATACTTTTTTTCAGAGATTTGTGTGGAAAAAAAGTCTACATTCCCACATACTTCATATGTGGGGTTTATCTGCTTTGTTTTGTCTTTTTGCGAACCTTTTTAAATTACAATAGTGATTCATCCCCATGCAACCTGATGAATTTTATGGCTAATTAATTTTTTGATCTGGGGGAATGAAAAAACTTCCTAAAAATAACCGAAAGCCTATGATTACCAAATGAAATAATCAGGAAGTAGTGTCAAACTTTGCCTCGTGTCCATGAGTTATACAAATTCTTTAAATCATATCCAGTACATCAGATATATTCAGTTAAGCCAAAGCTATTTGGCTCTAAAGCTTTTATCTGAAAAAAAAAATGTTTTTTTTCCCCCAACTTAGTTTTTCAAACAAAAATTCACCAATTCTTTGTTTTACTTTTATCAGAAACAAGATAGTAAATTTTTATTTTAGCTTGGTTATCCCCCCACCAGAATTATTTAATTGGGGCAATATTTAATTGTATTTTCAATAATAATTGGATAGAATTCTCTTAGGCAATTTCAATAATAATCTTGGCATGCAGGTATCTTAAATAAAATAAGCATTTCCCTAAACCAGGGGTGGACTGCTTGACAACCAAAGTTACAGAAAAATTAAGCTAAGTCAAGTCATATCTACAGACTTCAAAGTTTCACAGAATCTACAAGTCCCCAGGAAGCTGCTAGGTTCCCAAAAAAGGAAATCTGATAGAAACTTTGACATCTTAATCACCAAAATTCTTCTGTGCTTTTAAATAACTTTGAAAAGTTTTTTTAAAGTTCTGTTATTAATGATATTTTAAGACACTATAGGAACAGGAAGGCTAGAAGAAAATTTTACATTGATATGAGCAATTTAGAATGTGTGCTTTAGTTTTTAGAATAATGAAAAATCCTGTTACATTATGTAGGTCATACTCTCAAGCTGGGGCCTTAATTATCCAGTTTTGGCAAATTGCTATATGAACGTCAGCCATTTCCTATAGTTATTGCCACAGCATTATTAGTGTTCTAAACTTAGTTTTGGGAAAATGACTTTTAGGGCAGATTAACCATTTCTACTACCATAACAAATCCAACTAATTTTAATCTCACAGAATTAACCATCATTACAACTTAAACTAACATATAAACTACATAATTTTAAAAAAAGAAATTATCAGCCCATTACCCATAATTAAAATTATTGGGGAACCTATATTATATAAAGTAAGTAGGTCAAAATGAAAATGAATGACTAAAGAAATCATCAGGTATAACTTTTCCTATTAAAATGAGATTGACTCAATTTCTGTAGATTACTTAAAAATATTTATTTTACCACTAGATGAAGATTTATTTTACCAGCTTAATCTTCCCCATTCACTTCAACTCACTGCTATGTCAATAATAACACTATGGCTAAGTTTTTAAGAAATGAGAACTATGATGATTTGTCAAGATTAATAATTTTATTTTTAATTACAAGTTTTAAAATAAACAAATGTTTATTTTCTCTTCTTCTACCCAACTGAAGAATAGAAAAGAAAAACAAAACTTATAAAAATATGCATAGTTAAGCCAAAAAAATCTCCACATTGACCATGTTGAGATTTATAATTTTACTGGAAAAAATAATCAGGTCAACAGAATTATTCTAACAGAATTTCTCAGAAGACCTTGGGAAAAAAATAAAACAACAAAATGAGGTTGGGTATGATGTTTTTTCTGTATCTTGTATGTTCTTTAGACCTCTTCATGTTTTAAACCCTGCCAAGCAAAGAATTGGAAACTAAGGGGATGTACCTCAATTGGGGAAAAGCTGAACAAATTGTAGATTTGTACATGACAGTGATGGAATACTATTGTGCTATAAGGAATGATAAGTAGGATGACTTCAGAAAGAGCTGGAAAGACCTACGTGAACTGATGCAGAGTGAAATGAGCAGAACCAGAACATTATGCACAGTAACTGCAATATTGTGGGACAATCAAATGTGACAGACTTTGTTACTAATAGCAATACCATGATTCAAGACAATTCTGAGGGACTTGTGAAAAAGAATGCTATCCACCTCCAGAGAAAGAACTATAAGAATAAAAATGCAGATGAATGCATATGATTTAGCACTTGTATATTTGGGTACATGATTTGGGGTTTTGGTTTTATAAGATTATTCATTTACAAAAATAAATAATGTTGAAATATGTTTTGCGTAGTAATACATGTATAATCCAGATTGAATTGCTTCTCATCTCCAGGAAGGAGGACAGAAGGGAGACAACATAGATCATATAACTTCAGAAAACTTATGTGGAAATTTATTAAAATAAAAAATCCAAATCAAAAATTAAATGAAAAAACACTGCCAAGTAGGTAATGCTCAACAAATATTAACTAATGATAATTTTTTTAAAAATTGCTGCAACCATAATTCAAAGATTAAGCCATGAGAACAGTGCCATCTAGTGGCCTAAGATGTTTCTGACCTTTCGAGAGTACTCTTCCCCATAGCTAAGAATTCCTTCTCTGACATGGGATAATAGCAAGGAGTTGACATGTCAAGACCACATTCACCACAAGTTCTGTCTCTTTACACACAACTTTTTTTTACCTGTGCCACATCTATGTAGTTTATTAGATCCAGTGGTCCTTCAAGACTTTTCCCATCACTGAGTTTTAGTTTCTCAATGGCACCAACATATTTTATTCGAAATTCTGCACAGGTATCAGAATTACTGTTGCTTTGCCCTATTAATTGAAAATTATGTCAGTTAATTTTTTGTATATTGCTGCCAAAATATGCACGATCAGTTAATTTTTTTTTAACCCTTACCTTATGTCTTAGAATCAGTACTATGTACTGGTTCCAAGGCAGAAGAGTGGTAAGGGTGGACAATGGGGGTTAAGTGACTTGCCCAGGGTCACACAGCTGGGAAGTGTCTGAGGTCACAATTGAACCCAGGACCTCCTGTCTCTAGGCCTGGCTCTCAATCCCCTGAGCCACCCAGCTGCCCCCAGATCAGTTAATTTTTCAAACGCATTTCAGCAATAAGACTTCAGCAGGGATGCTAATTCTAATCTCTTTCATTTCAGTCCCATTTCACCAGCTGCTTGCTAGACATTTCTACCTGGTTACCTTGTAACCATTTCAAATTCAACCCATCCAAAATATAACTCTGTATCTTCCCCTCGAGCCAGCCCCTCCTCCAAAGCCCCTGCTTTTATTGAGTATCCTTTCCAGTTACTGACGTTCACTCATTCTGTCATCCTTACTCATCCGTCTCATCAGTTTTATGTGCAAGATATCTCTTTTCTGATCCCTTCCTGCTCTCCTGTCCACATACATGATTTTCATCCCCTCTCACCTGGCCTATTGCTATTATAGTAGCTTCTGTCTCTGCTCCCAGTCTGTGTCTAGGTTTCTCCAATTCATCTTCCACAAATCTGGGGAAACAATCACAGACTTTTTTTTACCGGGTTACTCTCCTGCTCAAAAATCTTCTGTAGCACCTCTTGCCTCAGATAAAATACAAAGTCCTCTGCCTTGTATTTAAAGTCCTCTTTAACTGAGCTCTAGCATCTCTTTAAGACTTAATTTGGTGCTTCCCTTAAGGCATATTTTACTCGAGGCAAACTAGACTATGCTCTGAGCCTCACAGAGGACAAGAGGTCTGCTAAGCCCTTAGCACTACCTCTCAATCTTTACCTATATTCTAGATTTAATCCATCTTGAGCTTCATAGGCCCTTCATAAATATGTTAAATAAATCCATGCAGTGCATCACACTTGGTAGGCACTTAATAAATGTTTACTGAATAGAAAAAGAAATTCTCAGTTTCATTTTGCTCATCCCTTCCCAAACAAAAAGTAATTTGTTATCATAACTTCATAGGTTAGAAGAAAAAAACAGTTTCTTTAAATGTAATAGTAGACTTACCACTAAATCAATCTTTTTTTCAATTATTCTTTTGTTATCCTAAATAAAGATCACTATGAGGTAAATTAACTAAGTACTCAAAATATATCTTCCATTTCAAAATGAAGAAGGGAAAACTAATGAACTTTTAAAAGAGTGCCATATGGAGGGCGGGCAGGTGATTCAGTGGATTGAGAGCCAGTCAGGCCTACAGATGGGAGGTCCTAGGTTAAAATCTGGCCTCAGACACTTTCTAGTGACTCTGGGCAAATCACTTAACTCTCATTGCCTAATTCTTACCCCTCTTCTGTATTAGCACCAAAACACAGTATTGATTCTAAGACAGAAGGTGTGGGTTTTTAAAAAAAATAGTAGCAAATGGAAATAAGAGTCTTCTTTTACCACACCTTCTTTACTAAATTAATACAAATTTGTTTTCTTTGTTCAGAAACCACAGTGCCAAAGCAGATATTTTTCTGATATAGCAGGAAGTTAAATCTCTTAATAAGGTTGGATAGCAAAAGCAGTATAACCTTGAGCAAGCCACTTAATCTTTTTGTACCTCAGTTTCCTCCTTTGCAAAATAGATTTAAATCTAATAGATACATACAAATAGCTAGTTTCTATTTATAACTATTTAATTTCAATGGATTCACTGAACATTAAAATCTAATACTTTTGTGTTATACTTATGTTAAAAAAAAGTATAAAAATTTAAAAAACATTATAAAGAAAACTAGCTGATGGGAAACATGATGGTACTTAAGCTGGACAATATCCCTTCTCAATAGTTTTTCTTCTGGGAGCCAGACCCTTTATAGGTTCTACAGACAACAACCCTGATGGAAGAAGGACTCCAGAACAAATGAATGTACTTTTCTCAAGCATTCACTCAGAATTTATTTAGGAGACTGAGGGAGGAAAAAGCAAGAGAAAAATCAACCTTTTGACCCAACTTGTAACAGATTCTAAGAGGGGTTAGTAATTAATTTTTTTTCTCCTCTGATCTATGATATAAGTATTTTTGTGAGCCATAGGAAATAAGTCCTCCATCCTGAAAAATTGATGTAAGTGCTTCTTAAGCCTTTTGTGAACAACTGGACCAAAATGAAGGCTAACTGGCATGCTCAAATGAGGTAACTAAAAAAAATTAATCCCTTAGTAAAAGCAAGGAGGTCAGTGTCAGACACTGGACTGAAGAGTCCAGGAAAGGGAGAAAGAAATAAGAGGCAGCCACACTACTGATATGCCTGGAATGCCCTCGCTTTTCCCTTCTACCACAGAGAACCCCTTTTCCTTTAATATGCAGCTCAAATACCATCTACTGCAGAAAGCCCTTCTTGATCTTTTAAATGACCAGTGGCTTTCCCCCTTCCTGACTTTTCTTGGTGTTTTTTTATGGTATTGACCCTACTAGTATTTCCCAACCTTTCCCAACTTTTTTATCCATGGCACTTAGAGTGGGATTTTCTTCATCATTACCTCCAACCCTTTGACAGACTGTCAATCAATATTCCATGACATTATATATATGTATGTATATATATAGTTTCTTCCCTCTTATCTCTATCCCCAGTCAAAATTTGTGAGAAAGGGGGCAGCTGGGTAGCTCAGTGGAGTGAGAGCCAGGCCTAGAGAAGGGAGGTCCTAGGTTCAAATCTGGCCTCAGACACTTCCCAGCTGTGTGACCCTGGGCAAGTCACTTGACCCCCACTGCCCACCCTTACCACTTTTTCACCTAGGAGCCAATATACAGAAGTTAAGGGTTAAAAAAAAATTTTTTGTGTGTGAGAAAATCCAGGATTTCAATAAAAAACTCCACTGAGATCTGCTCTTATATTAATATAATTTTTTTTTCCTGAGTAGAATCTGAGTTCTGGAACTGGAAAGGACCTCCCAAATGATCTAAGTCCAATAAACCCCAACCCTCAGATTAGCCAATGAAGAAAAAGGCCAAGAGTGGTAAATAAATGCACATTTTCTGACATACCTGAGCTTTTGGTAGAGTCTGTATCTAGGCTGGCTACAGTACTTGATCTTGAAAGTCCACCAAGGCTAGAGTCTACAGACTGAGGAAATGAGGGGATTTTTTTTGGAGGGGGATGGGAAGTAAGTTGAGGAAAACACACAAAGAGCTAATTAATAATAAACATTTTCTTTAAATTATTGCAGCTAAATACATTTAAACTAACCTTTTCACTGGTTCCAGATAAAATTTTTTTAAATCAGGTCAATTAAGATGAACAATTTAACAAAATTCAAAGAATTCAGAAGACTCCAAATACTTATATAAATCTGCACGTACTTATTCTGTACATTAGAGAGATGTGTTTTTTGTCTCTACCAAAGTAATTTAAATGATAGAGACACTGCCAAATTAGATTAGTTTAACCAAAAGAGGGTCAACCACAATCTTCTATTTATCGAAATATTTCAAAACACTCAAATTGACAATTATCAATATATAAACACAAAACCCAAGCAACATATAAAATATTTTACTTTCCATATGGGTCAAATATATGAAAATATTTACCAAGGCTAATGTTGTATTTTTAAAATCTACCTTGTGGAATCCAGCTTTCAGCATACACTTAGGTAGCTATTTCTTTGGACATACTCCAATACTATAAATCCTCAATTCTCAATCTGTCCAGCCTCAAAATATATATTCCTGGGTCATAGTTGGCTATTACAAATGTCAAACTACCTTCTGAATTCAATTCCTATAAAGAGAGCTGGCCTCAGGTGTGCTTTTCTCCTTTCATTTCCCATTTTACAGGAGGAAAACTGAGCCTTGTTTCTATCTCCATAAAGAGAACAAGAAACAAGGAAACCTTTTCTTCCTCTTTTCTTTAGGAGAAAACACTGACATGAGGGCCTGGAGGCCTGCAGGGCTTCTTCCTTTTCTATTATTTTTGGATTACTGTCAAAGCAAAGCAAAGACTGCACAACATTCAGTTTTCAGTGGCATGGAAAAAGCTGGTGCTCCTCAAATGACTTTGGCAGCAGCTCACAAGAAAACCATGAGTGAGAGAACTGAAGAGAAGCACAGAATGGAATATGTAAACCTAATTCCCTCCTCCTTTTTTATTCCCTGCAATATAGTTATTTGTATTTATGTTTAATCTTGGGAGGGCAGGTGCCTACACAACTCTAGTACAGAGTTTTATCCTTGAGAGATGCCCACTAAAAACTTAAAAAGCAGCCACCTTAAAATTCGAAGGCTTTCATTTACACCAAATAGCTTCCTGATCAAGCTACTTTTTAGCAGATAAAAAAAAATGCAGACAATACAAGGCAGTTTTCTCTTGCTGTGTAAAATTTATTATGTACGTGATATTAAAAGAAACTTTAGCTATAACAGACCATTTTTCTCAAAACTTCATTTTCTGACTTAGCATATAATTTTAAATGAAAACAAGTAAAAGGTATCAATAACAGAAGGAAATTCTATTAAGCTTTCAAGCTTAACACAGGTAGACTTGCAATATATTCATGGTCAAAGTAGAAGAGGCTTTAAAAATACTAGGTTAGGAATTATGAGACCCAGAATGTAGTCTCTGTTATAAATATATTATCTGTGCAACTTTGGGCAAGTCAGAAAAATACAGAATGTCGAAAATGAGACCACTCTAACTAGAATGAAGAAACTGTAGATAGTTACAAATGGAAGAGATCTTAGAGGTCATAGTCCACCCCACCTCCAACCCCCTATTTTAGAGACGAGGAAACTGTAGCCCACAAGCAATATGACTTTTCCCAAGGTCACAAAGATGTTCAGTGGCAGAACCAGGATTTGAGTTTGGCTCGTCTGACTCACAAATCCAGTGCTATTTCCAATTCTCTTTGCTACTTCCTCTCCCTAAATTTAATTTTCTCTTTGGTAAAACAGGAAAACACAAGATGACCTTTGAGGCTGCTGTAAACACTGACATTCCATAATTCTTTTTACATATATTCTGTCTATGATCTGCCTTGCAATTCTGTCTAGTACATCTCTTTCTTTAACTTCTCCCTTTTCTATGTTTCAAAGCATTAGTAAGTCACTACAAATTATTTATTTAAAACACTGATGCCATTTCTTGTTGCATCATATTCAACTGGGAGGGGGGAGAGAAGAAGTGAAATCACTCCCCTCATTATAAAGAAAAATAACCAAATACAGACACTCTAATTGGTGACATGTCCAGCATTCCAGACCCCACTAGTGCCTTGCATCTTTGTGATGAGGAATTGATATGTTTCATCTGTATAGAGATTATTTGTATTATTCACTGTTTCATGGTTTTTATTCCTAGTTCTACTATTTGTGGGAAGAGGCCAAAAGCATCGATTTCTGCAGTACCCAAAGCATCAAGCACAGTGAAGAGTACTTAATAGATGCCCAATAGTTAACAGTTGCTTTACACTGTTCTTGCAATATAGTGACTGGAATGTAGGATATATTCTACTCCAGACTTTTCTGTGCTTTCATATAAACGGTTTTTACATGTCAGACTCCAGAAACCAAATAATTCTGGCTGGAGGGACAGCAGGACAGAGCAGGAGAGGGAATTAAGAAAGGTTTCATGGAGGAAGTGGAATTTGATTTGAGCTTTGAAGGACAGGTACAGGGTCAGTAGACAAAAATGCTGGAAGGTTTCTCTACTCCTAAATGCACATATCAAAAAATGCCTTCCTGAAACTAAGAATCCCTACAATAAGAATAATCTACTATCTTCCTCATAATTTGACTTTGGAAACATGCTGATATGTTTTATCCTCCTAACAACTGTAAGGTCCATGAGAACACGGTCCATGTCTTATTCACCTATATGTAGCTCTTAAATTCAGTTAAATTAAGCTCCATAAACAAAGAATAGAAATGAAGGGGCTTGCTCAGGATGATGTTCCCATTGACATAAATTAGATTTTGTAAAACAAAATCACGGGGTAACAGATCTAAATCCAGAAAGGACTGCACAGGCCACCAAATTTAAGCATCTCATTTTACAGATGAGGAAAAGGGAGGTCAAAAGAGAAGTTAAAGGGCTTGCCCAAGGGCCCAAATCCAGCCCTCTTTCCTCCACTCCACCACTCTGCCTATCTGAATTATTCCTTTGCCTTCTAATGTCATCTATGAATGTGAGATAATATATGCACATATTTAAATATGAATACTGACAAACATCTCTGTTACTGCTAGGACCTTGGGCTAGTCCTTTAACCTTGCTAGGTTTCAGTTTCCTCATCTGTAAAATGAAGGGGCTGAACTAGATGCCTTCTAAGGTCCCTTCTAGCTTTAAATCTATGATCTGATGTTATGTATGTTAGAATGTTTATTAAACTCCCTCTTGAGGAAATAGAATAATTCAAGAGATATCTCTAAAACTCAAGAGTACCTGCTCCTAGAGCCCTGTATGTAAAACTCCCCTCATTTTGGGAGGCATTCAAATTTGTAAGTACAGTGTTGAAGGGAGCTCCCATTGTTGTACAGGCAGTATCAGGAAACTCCCATCATAGCTGCGGAATGACAACTCTTCTACAACTTGGGGTCTAAAAAAGTTGCAAAGAAGCCTGAAAGGTTAACTGACCCCTAGAGGGAAAATATGAAACTTTTCAGCACTCATTGCAAAGGACTTGCTTAGACATTATAGTTGACTTATTTTAATAGCTTCAATGACTTGAGAAAATGAAAAATATAACAATCCAAAGTGGAATGAGATCCAATATTTAAAATAATAAAATGAAATATTAACACCATTTAAAAGAATATCATGCAATGGGCCTAGGGCAAATATTCTATGTGGATATTTGTTATTAAAACAAACAAATTAACTGGCTGCCTGGCCACTCAATTCTAAACTCCACCCCCCTTACCTTGCTCTTAGTACTGATTTCACTACTTTGGGAACTGCTACTACTGTGTCGCTTTTTGCCTTTTCGAAACATTTTTCACCATAGTTGGATCCAATAACCTCTCCTGAAAGAACAAAAATTGGTTACAACCAAATTAATGAAAAAGTGGCTTTAAACCACTTTTCCAAAAACCCTTATTCATGAAAGTTAAGTCAAACATGTGTATGTAGGGGAAAGGAAATAAAACAATTATTTCTGGCATCTGTGGTCCTAATTCTTTTTACTTGAAATTCAAAGGCCTAAAAACATTTACCCTTTACCACAGAACTTGGAAACTATTCCACTTTTTCTTTTTTAAGGAAAGCTAACTAACGACACATAACTCAATTTCCTCATTCAGGGGTTTTATTCTTTCTAAAATAAAGAAATTCAATTTCAGTCAAAGGCATATTACTTTTTCTAGTCAAGAGGAACTCATATTTAAGAAGTTACATTTATATTTGAATTTATAAATAAAGGGGGCAAGTCAATCTTCTTGCCACAAAATCATGGAACAAAAATGTAGTTTTAAACACATTTAAGGTTCCCCTGCTTTTTTTTTTTTTTTTTTTTTTTTTTAGGCAATGGGGGTCAAGTGACTTGCCCAGGGTCACACAGCTGGGAAGTGTCTGAGGTCAGATTTGGACCTAGGACCTCCTGTCTCTAGGCTTGGCTCTCAATCCACTGAGCTACCCAGCTGCCCCCTCCCTTGCTTTATAGAGAATGTTTTTTTTGTTGCCTGAGCATGTAACTAGTTATTTTAAAGAAACAACCTCCTTGATAAGGAAAAAGGGTAAGGGATTAAATAAGGAGGTGGTCAGTAGGAAACCATACTCCAGCTAAAAATCTCTTAGCCATAGGACAATGTTTACTCAAAAGTCAGTTCTAGTGTGGTATCAAGGAGACCTTAACTATCACCTAAAAGTATAAAAGCAAGTTTTTACAAAGTTGGAGGTAAAGGAGTCCCACTGTTCCCATTCGACTAGGACATTGTCATCTCTTCAACAAAAATCTTTCTTGTAGGGGCCTCAAAGCGGGGCTTCTATGTAATTAATTCAGTTGAAGATCAGAGATATCTTTAGGACTCAAAGGGAGATTCAGAAGTTTCTCTCAAAGAAAAAAATATTATGTTTACCATATTCAGCTGAAAAGTAAAACCTGATCATAAAATTAGTCCAAGAAACACATGCTAACATTTTTCTTCTCTTAAAAATCCATATTGTCAGTGAACTGAAAGAACCTTAGCAACTTTATGATCATATTTAGTTTACTATATGAACTTTCACAATCAGCTGTCTTTAACTTTCTCCAGATAGAAAATATAGGCTACCAATAACTATTTTCTCCCCCTACTTTAGCAAAATGGCATAAGGATGAAAGAGATAATATTCATGATATGTTCGTGATCACCTTATAAAAATGGTACTAAATTATCAGAGTACACAGTAATACCATCCTTCAAAACCTTCATATACCCTTAGAATTAATCAAAATGAAGATTACCTGGGTAAACCCTTTGACTACTCACCTGCAGTAGAGAAATGTTTTTCCTCATGAGAAAATAGGGCTTGAGACATGAGTTATTTTGTAGCTAAAGTTGATTTCATTTCATGAAGCTCTAACTAGTCAGGATTGATCCAGATTCTTACACTCTCTGTGGCAGAAACTGTATAAAAATAAAATGTTCAATTAAAAGTATTAGCAATTCTCATTCCAAATGGTTCAAAAGGAATATTATTGTTATGCCATGTTTGCTCCATACTAGGTTTCTCCAACTGGGCTTCTGAGTCTTGATAATAAAAGGAAAACTGATTAAAAAAAAAAAAAGGAACAAGGGTGAGGAAGCTAAAGGAATATGAAAGACTGTGTTAATTAACATGTTTGTAAAGTTTTTCTCCAGGCAACGAAAGGTTGGAATTCAGATAGAGCATTCATTAATGAACACAGGTTATCATACTGGCTCAAAATTATTTTGAGGTGCTGTACACACATTTAAACTTTTGTCAAATAAGCACAATACTAGTTATTTATTGTGTATCTTTCTGCCCTACCAGACTACCAACTCAATGAAGTCATAAACTGTTAATTTACTATTTCTATCTCCCTTCCACTGCTTAGCATAGCACTTTTCATATAAGAGGGCAATTTAAACATCTGTTGATATTAAAGTGAAGGGGCTAGGAGTTACTTAAAGTTTCAACAAGTATTTAAGTACATGCATAGTATTTGAGTACCTATATGTCAGGCATAAACTAGGAGTTTGATCTGCTTGAATAGGTTAAAGGCAGATTATGAAGGGCTTTAAATGCCAGAGGAGTTTGTATTTTATCCTAAAGGTAAAAGGGAGCCACAGGACCTTTTAAAGTAGAACGACATGATGTGCTTTTAGGAAAGTCACTTTGTTAACTCGGTTCCAAAAAGATGGACTGGACAGAGGAGAGACTTGAGGCAGGGAGACCAATTAATAAGAAGTATTTTCACTGGCTCCCCCAGTTCTTGAAACATTCTCCTTCTTCCTCTCTGCCATGTAGCTTTCCTGGTTTCTTTCAAACTAGCTAAAGACCCATCTTCTGTAAGAAGAATTTCCCAGTCCTCTGTAATCTCAGTGCTGTACCTTTGCAATTACCCCAATTTATTCTGTCTTTTGTTTGTACATAGCTATTTGCATGCTGCCTCTTCTATTAGATTATAAGCTATTTGACGGCAGAGACAGTTTTAGTTTGCCTCTTTGTATCCCCAGGCTTACAAAGTGCTTGGCACTTTGTATAAATGCTAGCTGACTTACAAAAGTCCAGATGAAAGGGAATGAGAGGCCCAGATCTAGAGCAGTGAGAAAGGAGAAGGGAAGAGATGAGAAAAGTTGTAGGGGTGAAAGGATTTGGCAACTGACTGGCCACAGAGGATGGCTGCAAGTTTTCAAATATATGAATCCTAAAAGGATGGTTATACCCTGGGCAGAAGTAGAGACATTGATTAAAAAAGAGAAAAATGAGAGAAAATGAGTTCTGTTACAAACACACTGGGTGTGAGGAGCCTATGGGACATACAAATGGAGAGGACTAACAGGCTTATGTTGATTTGAGATTATAATTCAAGAAACAGGCAAAGGCTTCACATGTGGATCTGGGTGTCAACTGCCTAGAGATGGGAGTGGACAAAACCACTAAGACAAGGTATGCAGAAAGAGTGGATAGATCAGGCTAGAACCCTAGAGTACAATCCCACAAAGGGGATAAAATAAGCATACAGCAAAGGATAATGAGAAGGATAGGCCAAACAAGTAGGAGAAAAGAGAAAGAGTAGCATATGGGAGAAGACAATTATTACACTAGCAATTCTGAATGACCTTACCTAAATGAACTGCAATTTTTAAGATTCTTTATGGTGCACCATGGTTCAGTGGAAAGTAAGTAGCATTTGACCACTGGGAACAGAAGCTAGCTCTGCTTTCTAACTTATCTACATGACCTTGAGAAAGTTATTTAATTTCTTTAGGCCTCAGTTTCCTCAAATGTAGAATAAGCTCAAATGATGAGCTAAAAAGGTTTCTTCTACCTCTAATTCTATAATTCTAAAACTATGACTCTATTCAATTACAATGAAAGGATTTCAACACAATTCAGCAAATATTTATCATATGCCCAAAGCATTACTGGGAATAAATTTTTTTTTTAAATCTCTACACTCAAGTTTACTTAACAGGAGGAATATACACAAATACCAAACAACAAAACAAGGCAGAATAATAGCTTAAATGTGGAAGGATACACAGAAAATCCAAAAAAGGTTGGGAGATATAAAGAAAATCCAAGAGATCACAACCAGTTGGGGAAAATCATTAGAGATACCATGATATTTATTAAGCATCTTTATCTGCTAGACATCATACTGAGGACGTGAATAGAAAAAAAAGAAAAGAAACAATCTTCAAATTTCAATTGAAACAAATTTGTAGGATGTGTATGATTTTAAGGAGGTGAGAGGCATTGAAGAAAATGGAGATAGTTAAAAACTAAGAGGCAGGGCAAAGTAAGGGGGTTGAAGGGATTAGTCAAGCCTAGAGTTCTTAAATTTTTTCTGTCATAAACACCTTTAGCAATTTGCTGAAGACTATGGATTTCGCAGACTAGTACTTTAAAATACTTAAAGCAAAAAGTATCTGACTACAAATGATGCCAATTATATTAAAAGGTAATCAGATTATTTAAAAAACAAGTTCACAGATCCCAGGTTAAGAAGAAAATTTAAATGTTGGGCTATAAAAGACTGGATGTAATTCAACAAGCAATGGGGTCTACTGCAGGTTTTTCAATGGAGAGTCAATTTGACAACTGTATTAAGCATCTACTACTGCTAGGTAATCTATGATTAATGAAGCATTATCTGTTCCTAGAGCTTTGCCCATTTATCCATTGTTTAATAGGAATTGCCATCATAAAATTTTACTAATTCCTTATACATCTTAGATGTCATTTGTTTCATAATTTAATCATACAGTTATATTTTTGTTATACTGAAATCTTTTATCTGAATTTAAAGATACAAGTCTATTTGTTGAATAATTTTTAAAAAGTCATACTTCTTCCACAATTGATAAGATACCTAGCTGAGCATAGACTATCGCTAGAATGCAGCGAAATATATGACATACTATATTGGTGAGAATAAATTAATTTCATATAAAGTTACTAATTCATTTTCTCCAGCTGCTTTTGCTATGTGATACTTAAATATTTCATTTTTATAAGTTTACTAAACAGTAATTTTACATGTACATTGGTTGAAAATATGGTATATCTTTTATTTCACTAATCTAATTATCTTTTGCTCAGATGATTCTGACTAATTACTGTTAGTGAAATGTTCTAGGACAGCTAGAGCAAGAGTGCCAGACCCTAATTCAGAAACACTCAACTTCCTGAGTACAAATCTGTCCTCTTACTAGCTATGTGAACCTGGGTTAGTACACTCAACTGTTTGTCTAAGAGGTCCTCATCCATAAAATGAATTGGAGAAAGAAGTGGCAAAACATTCCAGTATCTTTTCCAAGAAAATCACAAATAGGAGTTAGCCATGACTGAAAGAACTATAAAACAAGTGCTAGGCACTGGGGATACAAAAGAGAACAAATCCCTGCCCTTAAGGAGCAACTTACATGTACAACTTACATGACTTTATTATAGTGTCAGCAGCTTGATGCAAGAATGAAAAAATTTTCATGTCTGTTGCCCTCTGAATTTTGGTGTTTTTAAAGAATTAGGCAATGGCCTGAGAGACTTGTTAATAAATTTATACCAAAAAGTCCTTGAAAGGCTGAGATAACTTAACTCTATAGTCCTTCTGGCACCTATATTCCTTTCACTCCTCTATAGATTTGAGATGCTCTCCTTCCTTCCCATTAATCTTCCTCTATACCAGTGATTCCCAAAGTGGGCGCCACCACCCCCTGGTGGGTGCTGCAGGGATCCAGGGAAGGGGTAATGGCCACAGGTGCATTTATCTTTCCTATTAATTGCTATTAAAATTTAAAAAAATAATTTCCAGGGGGCTAAATAATATTTTTTCTGGAAAGGGGGTGGTAGGCCAAAAAAGTTTGGGAACCGCTGCTCTATACCAAACATTTCCCAAAGGTAAATAAGTCTTGTGGAAAGAGCACTGAAGTTGGCCTGTAGCTCAAATTCTAACCCTGACAATGCCTGCCTATGTAAACTCTGTGTTGAGGGCACCACCATCCCACTAGTCTCCTAATAAGACAGTCCTTGAGGAATTGTCTTTTGCCTCTTTGTGTATCCCCAGCTACAGTGCCTGCTGGCACATAGTAGGCACCTAATAAATGTTTCCTGTCTGTGTAACTAATCTTGGCATTATGCTGGCTACCTCCCTCTTCTGATTACCCCTAGATGTTACAGTTCTTCCAAAACCTAAAGCAAGGGGTTTAAGTTTTATTTCTGTATCTCTAGTGCTTAACACAATACTTGGCACACAGCAGGAACTTATTGTTCAGAGAATGCTGACCCGTAGGAACTAACACAGAGCAAACCTGAAGAGCAATTTATACAATAACAACAGTGTAAAGAATATTTTGAAAAACCTAAGAACTGATCTAAGCAACGACTGACTATAATTCCAGAAAACCCAAGACGAAGCATGCTACTTACCTCATAGCACTAAGGTGATGGACCAGAATAAGGTCCAGAATAAGACATGTTTCTGAACACAGGCAATATGGGAATTTGTTTTGCTTGCCAATGTATATTTGTTGCTACAAGAGTTTTGATTTTTTTTTCTTTTCTTTCTTTTCCAATGAGGGGGTTAGGAGATAAAATAGATGTTTAATTTAACTTAAAAAAATAATGCTTTTAGATTTGGTACAAATCACTTTGTCTCTCTGGGCCTGTTTCTAACTCAGGCAGCACTCAGAGGAGCCAGCTTGCCAAGAAGCTCTCAAGAGTAGATGGTTAAATTTTCAGTGTGATCATTTATACCTTGGAAATCTGCAAATACTACAAAGCAGGGCTTGATTTAGTGTTTTGTTGATTGTATGAACTTAAGAAAGCAATGGAGAAAATGTGGATGAGGCAAACTAAATTTTTTTTCAAAATGACAAGTTTTTATTAAAATGTTTTACATGAGGCACATATATTATGCAAAAGGAACTCTTCAGTGAAGCACTTTTCAAAGTAGCCCCATTTGTCATTGACCATCTATAGAGTAGAAACCGGCCATAAAGTAGGAGAGTTTTAGGCAGCTAGGTGGTGCAATGTATAGAATGCTGGGCCTGGAGTCAGGAAGACTCCTCTTCCGGAGTTCAAATCTATGCTCAGATCTTTACTAGCTGTGACCCTAGGCAAATCACTTCACCCAGTTTGCCTCAGGTTCCTTGATTTATAAAATGAGCTGGGGAAGCAAATCGCAAACCATGCTAGCATCTTTGTCAAGAAAACCCCAAATAGAGTCATAAAGAGTTGGAAACAACTGAACAACAACAGGAAGCTCCTTCATTGAAAACGCAATTGCTTGGAAAATATAGTTTCATCCCTTTTACACAACAATTTTCAGGGCCTCATCTTGACAGCAGTGACTAGGGGCTTGCTTCTGTTTACCTGATATAATAAGCACATGACAAATAGAGGGAAGACCATATACTAGAATCTCACCCTGGAAACTCATTTTAGAAATAGAAAAAAAGAGACAACCACTTTCTGTCTGCCAGTGAAGGACAAGTAGTCTAGAAATGATGTAAAAATAAATCAAAGAATTTATGTAGGCAGTAAGAGAACTGCAGTTAAGATAAAGCAACTGATACAGAGGACTTCTAGAAGATTGCCCCATATCAACCCTTGGCCTAAAAAGAAGCATTTTTAGGAAGTCTAGGAGGTTCCACATTTTCCATTTAGAAGCCAGAGTCTGCACTGATAGACAAAAGAGACTAAAGAGCAAAAATAGAGTTCAATAAATTCATACTCTTACATTTTATTACCTCTCAATCATGTAAACTTCAATCCTTTCATCTGGTTTTTACCTTTAATCATACTTCATCATTACCTCAGTCCAATTTTACTATTCATACTTTACTTTAAATTCCATAATGAAAAACAGAGAACAAAGGCAAACTATGAATATATTCCCTTACCTCTACCTCAGAAGGAAGCTACAAGGAACTGGAAGGAAGCTCTGATACCAAAAATTGATTTCTAGTAAGAAAGATCTATAGGGGCAGCTAGGTGGCTCAGTGGATGGAAAGTCAGGCCTGGGGAAGAGAGATCCTAGGTTCAAATCTAGCCTCAGATACTTCCCAGATGTGTGACTCTGGGAAAGTCACATAACTCCAATTGCCTAACCCTTACCACTCTTTTGCCTTGGAATCGACCCTTAGTATCCCTTCTAAGACAGAAGGTGAGTTAAAAAAAAATTCCATAGTGAGACTGACCTATAATAAAGTGACCTATGTAAATGCCCACCAGAAAAACTTGGAAATCAGAATAGGGTGAAATCCTCCATTGCTTAAATTGAAGGTTTCTCTAAACTTAGGAAGTGGCCACAACACTAGATATTAGTGACTTCAAATGGTTGTAAAGAAAGCTAGCCCAAGGTATCTTAATCTCAATGGTTAATCTGTGCTCCCCACCTCCAAGCAAGGACAATTCATTTTAAAATCTTTGTAGTCCCAGCTAGCACCATCCATGACAAGGCAGATATGTCAACATTTGTTACTGAAAGGAACTTTGTCCTCATCCACAAATATTTTCAAGGAGTGTATTCCCTGGATAACTAAAATTACCTAGCTTCAGAATAACAGGAAGTTTTCGCTAGATGGTACTTATGTAAACTATAGAATTATGCTGAATTGAGACTCATTTTTTAATATTTTTGTGTGTCAAAAAAATTACATTCTCTCTGAAGAATCAGAAGCAGAACCCCACCTTAGCATATGCATCCTTCATTTTTTTTTTTAAAACCCTTACCTTCTGTCTTGGAGCCAGAGTGGTAAGAGCTAGGCAATGGGGATCAAGTGACTTGCCCAGTGTCACACGGCTAGGAACTGTCTGAGGTCAGATTTGAACCAGGGCCTCCAGTCTCAAGACCTGGCTTTCAATTCACTGAGCCACCCAGCAGCCCCCATATGCATCCTTCAGAAAACCAAAGATGCTTTCATATGAATGGCTGTGATTTATTCCATTTTTCACCCCAAATAATGTGCAGAAAAATTCACACTACAGAATAAATCTTAAGGGGCAACATTTCAGTGAAAGATTTATTTCAGTGTCTAAAACCTGAGTACTTATCTACATGAAAGGAAAACAAAAAAACAATCTAATGGCCCGAGTAGTTTTTGCTGAATTCCACTGTAAAGTGCAGTTTAATTTGTTTGACAAAATTTGCATGTATTCTGGACAATTTTTGCATGTACTATAACAAAACATTTTTGTTATGCATGATTCATTTCAGTGTCTAAAACCTGAGTTCTTATCTGCATGAAAGGTAAAATAAAAAACAATTTAAAGGCCTGAGTAGTTTTCACTCACTTCCAGTATAAAGTGCAGTTTAACTTGCTTAATAAAGACCTGCATGTGTCCTAAACAATTTTGCATGTAAAATGACATTTCTAAATACATTATAGTTCATTAATGATTCATTTCAGTGTCTAAAGCCTAAACATTCACCTACGCAAAATGAAAACAAAAAGCTAATCTGCCGTTTTAAGCGGTTTTTACTCAGTTCAATGTAAAATGCAGTTTATTTTACTTGAGAACACCTGCCTATGTCCTGGACAATTTTGCATGTAATAGAATATTGCAGAATATATTTTCCTTGTGAAAAAGTGTAATTTGTTGCCTATCAATTCCAGCCATCTAACTTTTAAAAAAAGTTTTTATTTTGCAATAACGTGAGATGAGTGACATATCATTGACCTCACAAACTACGATGGTAGGAGGAACATGTCTCCTTCAATGAAGCATTTTAAGCAGTTTCCTGCATCTTTGCCTAGTCATAAATGCACTCTGTACCTATTTCTTTATTCTACCTATTATCAAAAAGGGTCGTTCCCTTCAGTCTAGTTTGCCTTCCAACCACTGGCGCGAGCCTTCATTCCAGGCAACATAGACGAAGAGAGCAAGTACCAGGTGAACAGCCCCAACAGCAACAATAGCGGCATAGAAATAGCTGTCTGGTTTAGACATTCCCAAAGTTCCCTCAAACACATAGGACTTGGAAGAGAAATATAATCCAAGGGGCAAAGTGATCATTAAAGCCGTGAAAACCAGAAGAGTCTTCAGCGTCTTGGTCAACGAGCCGTTATACCTCCGCTCGCTGAGCAGCGTGGACTTCTCAAGCGGTTCCATCTCGGCCTGAGCTGGGGGGAGGGGCAGGCCCACAATGACCATAACCGTGACTGGCTGCTCTCCGGATCACCGGCTCACGCGCGGGCTCCACCCAGGCTGCGGAGGAAAGCGAAGTGAAGTTCTCGGCGCGGGTGGCCGTCAGTGCAGACTAAAGCGAGCTGTACACACAGTCCCTCCCCCAAGCCGATTGTTAAATAATGACGGTCACATTCCAGATGAGACCCTAACAAAGGACAATTAGCTTGTTTCCTCAGTGTTTTCATACCCTGGCAGCATATAGCTCCTTCCCTACGGGTACTCCCGCCTTGCCCGGGGCCGTGCCGTCCTAGACCCTGCCTAACATCCTACGCCGAGGGAAGTAGCTACGACGAAAGCTCAGAATTGGAAGGAAAAGACACGCGGATGCAGGGCTCGAATGCCAACGCGGCTACTTACATGCAAAGAGGTCTCTTCCTCTCCCAGAGCCTCAGTTTCCTGATCTGCAAAAACGAGAGAGTTGGGCAGCCTGCTATCGAGAGTTCTCTCCCAGTTCCGAGCCGCACAGCCACCGCCCAGATCCACAGAGCAGCAGGGCGGCGCCCATTCTCGGCATCCGCCCCCGAGTCCTCACCTCCCCCCACCCTCCACCAAGCCCCTGGTCGTTGTGGCAACCGGAGGCCTACCTCTCCCTCGGCCTCCCACACCTGGAGGCAAGCTAAGTCAAGGTTCTAACCCAGCAGAAGTTGGCACGTGGCTGCAAAGAGGGGCGCGGGAAACAGAGGCTCACGCTCACGAGCGAATCGGGAAACTGAGGAAAGAAAGAAGGAGCAGGGTGGGATGGGGGGCGGGGGAGAGGTCCTCACCTCACAGCCACCAGACTAGGAAGGGAAGAGCGGAGGGTCCGGGCTGGAAATGTTTTCAATCCTTTGGAAAATCGGCCTTCTCCCGCCGCGAAGCCAGAGGGAGCCCCTCCCACTCCGCCACCAGATTTTTTTTCTTTCGCTTTCCTTCCTTCCTTCCTTCCTCCCTGCCCCCCAACCCCTCCGCCAAGATTCCGTCACTATTCCCACCCCGCAGGCGCAGAATGCCTAGTCTAGCGCCGCCCCGCCGCTAGCCAACTTGAAAGGAAGCCGCGAAGCCTCGTGGGCCTGGCCCTCATCGGAAGTAAGGTCGTAAGCGTCTCTGCGCCGGGCCTCGCGACGCCGGAAGTAGTGCTGGTCTTGCTCGGGGAGGAGGAGTAGGGTACTCTGCTGTCGCTTTTTTGCTGCAGTCGTGGCGGCGTTTTGGAATATTTCTTTCCTCCATCCCTTCCCCTGATCCCAGAGATGTCGGCGATTCCGGCAGAGGAGAGCGACCAGCTACTGATCAGACCTCTGTAAGGAGCCTGGGGAGGGAGAAGCTACGCGCTGCCAAACCCGGGTGGGGAGACCGCGGGAAAGGCCGCTGGGGTCGCGAGAAGCAGTCTTGACGAAGGGGAAGAGGGGTGGCTTCCCCAGCCCAGTTCTGGCTGCAGTACTTAATCGAATTCATGCTGCCTGAGGGCTCAGACTGTTTTCCATGCTATTTTTGTAATTCCTCACCCTCTATTCGCCTATTGAGCTCTTTCAACTTTGTTAAAAACCTAACTCTAAAGCCACTTGAGGAATCCCTGCCCTGACTCCCTTCTTCCTTCTGGTAGCAGTGACCTTCCCCCTCAAACTTCACTTGGCGTTTCATTTTGCATTGTTCTGGTGCACTAAGTGCCCTGTGCATTACCGTTTTCTTTTTGGGCTCTCAGATCTCTTTCTAGATTGACCTCTCAGAAGACTCATCCAACCTCGACTCCCCTTTAGATAGGAGATGCTTAAAATGCGTGATTAATGAAGAACGAGCGAATAAGAGAAATTTTGGCCAAGGACTCTTCCCCCTCCCCAAGTTTTCTGAACTTTAGTTTCCTTCTTTGTAAGGTTGACATTATAACTACCTGTCTTACAGAGTTGGGTTTTTTTGGGGGGGTGGGGGAATTGAGTCTTTTTTCTTTTTGAGAATCTAGAGAAAGTATTTATATGGAAAATTTTTTGTAAACATCTAAGCAATTATCAAACAAACATTTATTAAGTTTCTTTTAGGCATTAAGGAGTACTTCACATTATATCAGAAGACTAATTTGAACAGAGACAAAAAGGAAATTATTTGTTATCTGTTGTTAGACATAGTGCTAGACTCTCTCTTTCCATAGAGAAGGTACAGTATAATTAGGAGAGATAAAACGTATATATCTGTACACATAACTTTAATGCACATAAATGTGGTAGCTATGAAGGAAATGTCCATACAGGGTATTATGAGAAATTGGAGGAGAGTGAGAACTCATCTAGTTGGAAGTAGAAAAGAGGAAAGTAAGACAGAGATAGAGTACTAGAACTTGTCAGGAAGACCTGAGTTCAAATATGGCCTCAGACATGGAATGATCCACGGCATTTCCCTTAACCTCTTCTACCTTTTTCTTTTCTATAAAATGTGAATGATAAGAATATCATTTACCTCACAGTGTTATGAGAATAAAATAAGGTAATATTTATAAAGTACTTTGCAAACTTTACAGGGCTATATAAATGACAGATATTATACTTTAAGGTTGGAGACACCTAAACATGGCTTTGAAGAAAGTGAAATATTTCAGGCAAATGTCGATGGGAGTCCATCCCAGATGTGGAGGGAAAACTTAAAGGGAAAGGCTAGGGTGAGAACAGGGAATGATGAAGGGAACCAAGAAGCTGGAAAAGTAGGAGGAGCCCAGATTTGAAGGGAGGGAGGCATTATACTTTTACCCTGTAGGCTTTGGAGATGTAACTTTTAAATTTTTTGAGTTGAAAAGCATAATCAGATTTGTCCAGGTAGCACTGTGGAAGATGATTTATACACAGGAATTTTTAAATAGGATGTTGATGTTGGAATAGGAGAGAAAATTGGTCAGAACTATTGTGGCATCAGACTTGGTGGGACTTAGCAAGATTAAATACTCAAACTGAGTGAAAATGTTGAAAAATAAATATTTTGAAGTTGGGTAACAGTATAGTGTTGCCGTGAAAAGAAATAGGAAAGTTGGTAAAGATGTCAAAGAATTGAAGATGTTATCTGGAGAGCCAAGTGAGGTTATCTGATCAGCAATTGGAAATGTAAAATTGAAACCCTGGACAGAGGGTGGAAAACTAGATTCTGCCTGAAGGTAATTATGGAAGCAGATTACCAAGAAAACCAATTATATTGAAATAAATTTATCAAATTATTTTTAAACCCAGCTTTACAAATGCCTAGTGAAGAACCTCTATAGAAACATGAAAACTAAGGACACAACTGTAGGAAATACTGAAGTTCTTCCAAGAAGTAAGAGTTTAAAGACCCAGAAAAAGATTAGAAAAGAGTAGTTCATAAGAACCATAAAAGTATATTGTCAGGGAAGCCAAGGAAGAAGATCTTAATATGAATTCTATAGGCAATTATTAAGAGTTTATCGGGAGGGTCACTAAGCTTTGAAATAAGGGATCCATCCTGTGTGACCCTAGGCAAGTCTCCAATTGCCTGGTCCTTACTACTCTCCTGCCTTAGGGTAAGAGTTTTAAAAAATGTCTTTCAGATACTACTTTGTTAACTTGGGGAAAAAAGGCCAGGGAGAAAACCAAAGTACTATAGGAAAATATGTGTGAAGGAGAATATACTTTCATTTGGGTGATGAACTTACTTGAGAAGGTAAAATTTAATAAGCAGAAATAAGAAACAAATACATCCTAGGAATTAGACATAACTTGTGCAGCTGTGTGGAAGTGGGAATTGACATATTAAATTTGAGGAACAGTTAGTCTAGTTTGACTGGAACATGAAGTGTAAAGGAGAATGATGTGTGAAACAAGGCTAGAAAACGAGATTGGAATCAATTTGCAGAGGGCATAAAAAACTAACTTAATATAGTTGTATCTAGCTAGTCAATGAGAATTCAAACAGGTTGGGGTGACCTAGTTGGTAAACACTTATTAGGCACCTCCTCTATGTCAGCCACCGTACTAATAGGCACAGGGGCTGCAAAGAAAGGCAAAAAGTCCCTATGCTGAAGGAGCTCACAGTTTATTGGGTAAGGCAACTGTACAAACAAGGTCCTGACTATTAGGGGTTTTCATGGCAAAGATACAGGAGTGATTTTCCATTTCCTTCTCCAGCTCATTTCATAGATGAGGAAACTGAGGTGAACAGGTTAAGTGGGTTACACAGCTAAGAAGTGTCTGGGGTTAGATTTGAACTCAGGTCTTCGTGAATCCAAGCCTGGTGCTCTTTATCCATTGCACCCTCTAGCCCCCCCAACAGTCAAGATATACTGGATACATTGGAAAGATAAGAGGCAAGGCAGTAGAATTAAGAGGGATGGGGAAGGGCTTCCTGTAGAAGATGAGAGATTTTAGCTGGTACTTAAAAGAAGAGAGGAAACAGATGAAGAGGGAGAGCATTTTCCATGCATAAGGGAAGGCATGTTTCAGATTGAGAATTCATTGGGTTGTTGAGAGGAGTAAGAGAGGAGCTGATTGACACCACTGGTTAGCAAGAATATGGCCAGAGTAAAAAAATATGCAGCATGTCCAGGACTAGCTAGATGTAATAAGCCAAATAAGTTTGCACTAACTGATAGCAAGAATTGTGCAGTAGAGGTTCCAGAACCAAATGAGCTAGATAGAACGTGTTAGCTTGGAAAAAACACAGAACTATTAAAGTAGTCAGAAACACCAAGTCTTTAATCAGGAAAGAGATAGTGTTCAATATTCTGCAGCCACCCAGAGTCAAAGGCTCTGGCAACAGTATCTCTCAGAGGATCACTGTGCTAGATTATCCTCCAAAGAAAATAGAATTTGGGGAACTAGATTATCCTCCAAAGTATGGGGGATTTATATACCTTTTGGGGGAACTAAGGACTGGAAAGTATGATTGATTGACATTACCATGGTTACAAGGAAATGAGAAGCCCAAACTATACTGACAGGATACAAACAGGCTTGAGAAAGAAACCTTAGCCAGAGACTGGGGTATCAGGGAGAGGCTAATGCTTTACAAGGTATACAAAAGGGAAAGGTCCGTCATCAGGCTTGGCTTCATGGGAAAGGACTGATTCTGTGGGGGAGACTACTAAGACAAAAGGGTACTTAATATTTAATTAGGTCTGCTAGCTCCACCTAAACTGATCATCAATTACTTTTAAGGTCTATTCAGACTGAAATGGCTAAGTCTGAGACCTCCCTCTAGGCAAACTCTCATGGGACAAAGGGCAAACTTGGTGTCTCCAGATTTCAAGTTGACAAACCCTTACGAGATTAAGGCCTAGCCAGAATTATTATATTATATTATATATTAATGTATAATATAATATTAATATAGAATTATTATAAGAATACTTCATATTTATATAGAGCTCCTTCCTACCAACATCACTGCGGGGTAAACTATTGTTATCTCCGGTTTACTGAAATCAAGCCCAGAATTGAACCTAAGGCTTTTAACTCTTAGTACTCTTTTTATTATGCCAGAGTTTACTAAAAACACAAATGAAATTGATTAAATAACAAAAAATTGCTGTCACTGTCAGGAGATTATATCTACGAAACAGTCTATCTTATACATAGTGTGCTAGAAATGCAAGAATTGAAGGAAATACAAGGTTTAGATGAGGAGCCCTTGCCTTCATTGAGCTTACAAGTCTAGTAAGGGCTGGAGACACTATCACAGCTAACAGTAATTAATGTACAGTATGGAATTATAGAACAAAGTGCTATTTTAGATTTTTAGTAAAATTTGTCAACTGGAGGATTAGGGTTAGCTTCACATAGAACATAGCATTTGAGTTGGATTTTGAAAGATGCCTAGGAATTCAACCAGAGATGAAGTGGGGAGAATATTCCAGGAATAAGAAATGATCTGAGCCATATGAGGATGATGATCAGCATATTTATAGAGCAGTATGTTAAGGACCATTGGATCGCAGTGTTAACTGGGAAAAAAAACACAGGACTATTAAATAGTCAGAAAAACCATTCTTTAATTAAAGAAAGGAGTACAGTGCTGAGTTAGGCCACCACGCCTACACAGAGTCCGAGGATTTAACTGGTTGCTCTGGTCACCGACCCCTGGGAGAGCCAACTGTGCTAGATTGACAACTACAAGGAACAAAAGAATTTGGGGAACCTATATACCATTTGGGGAGATTCAGGGGCAGGGAAAGATGATTGACGTTACCATAGCTACAAGGAAATGGGAGTGTTCAAACTATACTGACAAGATACAATCAAGCTAGGGAAAGGAATCATAGCCAAAGGCTAGGGCGTAAAGCGGTGATGGCAAACCTATGATAGGTGTGTCAGCACTGACACGTGTAGCCATTTTTGATGACACACGGCCGCATGCAGAGGATGAAACATTTGCTGTAGTGTTATAAGGGGTAAAAAGGGGTTTTGATTGGGTGAATATTAAAAGGTTTGGTAGCCAGGGAATTGAATAATTATCAGTCCCCAATTAAAGAATAACCTCAAGTCAAAATTACTTTTATGGAAGTTTATTTACAAATGTGGAGAGGAAGAGGAAATAAGGAAATGAGAGAGAATAAGATAAGTATTCTAACACACTAGGTAATTTGCTCCAATCCCCTGGTTTAACCCAGGCAGATCTAATTAATCCTCAAGCAAGGGAGGTTCGGCCTTGAGGCTAAGGCTGGAAAGTCAGAGGGCGGAGGACCCCAGAGGCAAATGAAGCAAAAGCTTCAGTAACAGAGTCTCTTTGAAAGGGAACTTCCTTAAGAGAAGTTCAGGAAGATTTGGTCTTTCACTCACCACGTGGAATTCCAAAGGAAAGATTAAAGAACAGTCTCCCCAAGTTCTCAGGGTTCCAGTTCCAGAGCTCCTCCAAGTCCAAGCCACGAACAAGAAGAGGCCAGCCAAGCTCACTGAACTCTCTTTTAAAGGAGCTTCTTTTGCGGCACTTCCTGTGCCTTCCTCTTAGTTTACATGTCCAATCACAACAGACACTTTTCTTAGGACTGCCCAGGAGGTAGTCAGTAAATTCTGATTTGTCACTCAATCTAGCACATGTGGGTCACGGACCTCCCGACTTGTGAGTTAAGTGGAGATGTTTTCACCTTTGGTGATTAAATCTAAAGATGGGCAGGGTAGATTTAATCTCATTATCACAATCGCCCCTGTGATCATTTGGGAGACTCATCTCCCCAATTAATCATTTGATGCAATCATCTTATACCCCTAAAAATCTTCTAACTATGATAGAGATAAGAGGTGAGAGAGAGAGAGAGAGAGAGAGAGAGAGAGAGAGAGAGAGAGAGAGAGAGCAAAACCAGTGTTTTGCTAGGCACATTGACAAAAAGCTAATTAGGGGGCAATCCTCTTTGGCATAAGAGTTTACAATTCAAAATAATTGTGTTCAATCCCCTTAAGTTCAATTAGTTGCACCCTAAAGTTCATTCTGGATTGTCTTGATTCGGTGTAGGTTTCTGCAGGCATATTTTCTGGATCATCTTGATTCATTGTGGGTTTTTGCAGGCATCTTTCTTCAAATAGTTCATTTTCTGGATTCCTTCTTTTCCTGAAAATTTTCTCAAACAGAATTTTAAATCTTTGATTTTTATAAAAATGCAATCCCCCCTGAAGAGGGTATTAACCAACACCCAGATCAACTCAGAATACATCATTGAGTTATGGGGTGTATGAGTCAATTATCAAAAGAAAAACCAAAAACATAAAAAGAAAAACAAATAAAAGAAAATTAAACTTTGGAAGGAAGAAAAATATTCAAAAACAGGATCAAAATATCAGAAATATATGTATATAAAATTTTCTGAGTAAAACAATAATAAATTCATAACAGGCCTTGTATTAGGGTCCAATTAAGGTAATTTCTTTCCCATAAATCTATAGGACAAAATGCAGTAATATTGCCATTACCCATTGGCAGCCAAGACTTTATAGCAAGTTACCATATTATAAAAGAGAAAAAAAGAGGACCAGATATTTATGTAAAAGGGAGGTGTACATTCCCTGGTCTGATTTACCTTCATTCTCAGGGATAGGCGAGCCAGAATAGCCAA
The DNA here is from genome assembly GCF_016433145.1 of Gracilinanus agilis. Taxonomy (NCBI): domain Eukaryota; kingdom Metazoa; phylum Chordata; class Mammalia; order Didelphimorphia; family Didelphidae; genus Gracilinanus; species Gracilinanus agilis. Next base: position 211,153,861 of record NC_058131.1, read on the forward strand.
TTATTAGGTACTTCATTGGCAGTGTGGTACGAAGCATCCTACATCTTACTATATATGTCAAGCAAAGCAACTTCAAGTCTCACACTAGGTTCAAGTCCTTTAGTATTGGCATAGAAGTTCAACACTCCTACTTGGATTGGTATGATCTTTTTTACCTTGTGCTCCATAGCACTATTCAGTTTAAGTCTGTGCTTTGATGGCACTGTGCAGATGAAGTCTGTGCTCCTTTTTGATCCCATTTCCTAGAATCAGACATAAACATTAATCATAGTTCCATAACATTTATCAATAAATGACAGGTTTCCATAGTCTAAAGCTTTGGGGTATACATTAATATTATAGCAAATATATTTTAAACTTGTATTATTGCAGAATCAAAAAAGATTAATATTGATTATATGTACTTTAAGTACAAGAGATAAAAAAAAGGAAAAATCAAATATTCTATTAGAAAAATAAAAGGCAATAGTAAAATAAAATTCAGGAATTCAATGTGTTCCCAAAAATGGTGTCCACTTTTCTATGGACTATTATCTCCAATGCTTGTGATACGATACAGTCAATCAGTTTCAATAGAATGTGTTCTCTTTACATGTGAGTAATGAATCCGAGTCCTTTTCTCCAGTGTAGACATTCTGTGCACTATAGATGACAATTCTACCCATATTAATTTACCTATTTTGGTTTATTAAATAGTTATATATTACAATTATACATTTTTCTTATTTAAACTATAAATATCACAAAATTGTGGTTTTTTTCTCAAAGTTACACACCACCTGAGTTATGCTCAGTTTTTTGGCCAATTTTGACACACCAAGCTCAAAAGGTTGCCCATCACTGGTGTTAGGGAAAGAACTACTTACAATGGATACTAAAAGGATGGTCCCTGTCCAGGTGTAGATCTTCTTGGGAAAAGAGTCTCTGATACAATAGGGAAGACAACGGAAGACAAAAAGTACTTAGCCTATGCTTAGCACCACCTAACTGGGATTGTCATTTACCTTAGGGTCCATTATTCAGTCTGAAACTGCTAGCCTGAGATTCATCTTCAGGGTAGATTCTTATGGGAACAGGGAGCAAGTACAAGCTTTGGGGTCTCCAACTTACAAGCTAGTTCTAACACTTGGGATTCATCAGGTCTTACTAGGCTACAAGTTTGGGGTTTCTAGATTCTATGTTGACACCCTCCCCTTTTGGTCAAGGCTGAATGTCACTGACCAAAAAAAACCAAACCAAAACAAACAAACAAACGAACAAATGGGTGAAGCTATATAGGTTGACTCTGTTACTAATGGTGGGAAACTTTGGGGTATGGGAAATTGGCATTTGGGAGCACTCCCCAAATGCCCGGCACCTTGACACGTGCCAGAGAAAGTTAGGCAGAGTCTACCTTTGGCAAATTTAACAACACATTACCCCAATCCCCCCCAAAGTCTTTAAGTCTCTTGAATCCGATGGGTCCCATTGGTCTGTCCTGATGAAATGGCTTCAGCATCCTTTCTCCTTCTGATACCTACTTTGTGCAGATAGCTTCATTTGCTGTAAGGGAGAACAAGAGAAATCCATAAACACATTCTCTAACAGGACTTGATCAACTCTCAGTATACTTACTATTATAAAGATTATCTACACTGCTAACCTTAATCTGAATTATTATTAATTCTATTCTTAGTTCTTATTAGTTCTGTTAGTGTCTATTCTGCACCAGTTGTAAAATTATGTAAACTACATGCTTAATCAGAAAGATTGCCTTACTCTACCAAAACAATAATAGAAAAACAACCGTACAAACTATAAAAATATAAAGGCAAAAATAAAATCCACATCACAGGTTATTTAGGGCTTGTAAATCTGAAAAGGGCCCTTCTGCCTGTTTCGTGGCCAAAAATTAAAATATCATCTAATACCAAGTAAAATTCTAATTGTATATTTTATTACAAAAATCCCAAAATCACATTAAAATGACTGCATGACAATTTCAGCTTCAAAACAATTTTAAAAGTCAAAAAAGTCTCAAAATTGAAATTAGTTCCAAAACTTCTCAAGATTAAAAATGCTTCTAACTTTCCTTATTTTTTAACCTCACATACACCCCTTTGGGGAGGTTTAGATGCTAGGGATTTTAAAAAACTGTTTTCATTCAACTACTTAACAACTATAATCAACTTAACAACAATAATGACCCTTAAATAGCTTAGACTTTTTACCCCTATTAACCATTACTTTGTATGAAAGAAATAATGTTGCAACTGAATCAGCCAATGTAAAAAGTCTGTAGATAAAAATTATTGTAAAAATAATTCTCTTGTGGCAATATCACAGGATCTCCTGACTGAGTTCTAGCCTTACTAAATTAGTTTTGGGTAAGCATTTCAATTATCTGAGTATCTATTCATTAGCAATAAGGGCTTATTTACAATCGGATTTAGGCCTAGTTTAAAAGTGATTTCATTCATATTTCTTAAAGTTCCAAAATATAAAAATTTTACTGGTACTGAGAAGCAGTTCCGTGTTCTATCCGAAACTTGTTTATTAAAAATGCTGCTTAGAATCTATTATTTATATGAAAGGCTTTCCCCCTTTTTGGCACTGTTTTGCCAGGTTTTCCTTATTACCTAGATTCTTCCTCCTTTTAGGAAAAGATACTTCTTTGAACTTGCTTACTCATTCATAAAGGCTAAAAATTTCTTTCTGCCTTCACAATTCCAGTATTTTAGGCCGTGCCTTTCTAGGCTTCCTTCATTATATGATTACAGAAAATTTACTATAAAAGGAGAAAAGTGGGAAGTAACTTAAAATGAGGGGGAAAAGCTCCCATAATTTGGAATATTAATGCCAGGTGTAAGTTGCCAGTGATCAGCAGTCACCTGTAGAACTTTACAGAAACTTAGCTGAGCCATTTCTCAGCTCTTCCATTTGCCCTTGTGACTGTATTAATAACCAAGTTTCCTCCATACCATTTCTTTTACCAGTTATCTTCCCATACATTTCACCCTTAGACAGCAATTCTCTCTAACCATGTTCAGGGTTTAAAATAAATTCTCTTCTATTATTAACTATTATATCTAGGCTCCGTCATTTCTTTCCTAAATTCTTCCGATATTACTTTGGGACTAACCATCTGCAATGTTAGGCCTATACTGACCTAGCTCTCTGGAATCTCTGCTGCAAATTTCAAATTAACAGATATTACCTTTAAGCCTCGTAAGGTAAAATGCTACTATTTTAAACCTTTCCTACTTTAGCTAAATCTGGGGAATACGTCTCTTCTTTCTAGGTTCTCTACTTCAAGTAACTTTGCTCAGGTTAAATATAATTCTCAGGGGAAATAAAATGGTCAGTTTTATATCTGCTACAGAAATATTTCTAAAAGTCAATGAAAATGATAAGAAACAATACTTATCTGGTTTCAATTTCTTGGGGGGAGGGGTTCCTTTGGATTTCTCATAGAGATTTCTTCCTCAGGAATTCCTCAGATTCTAGGCTTAAGGAAAACCTTGTCCAGGTTTTTGGTTCCTAAGAAATGTCTTGAGATAATAGTCAATGCTTAGGGGTTCAAAATAAATTCCTTTTTAACAAGCCATCTAGCAAACTTAACCTTAATAAGTTTTAATCACTTCATCCACACTCCAGAACTGGGGTGGTAAAATTTAGGGCATCCCTAGAAATTTCTTTTTCTAAAAGCAGTCATATGCAGATGATTATTTACCAGGGGAAAATGAGGCTAAAAAAATGGATGCCAATTCAGTCCAGACTTCTCTGCTTAAAAAAAGAAAGGGAAAAATTGAAGGTAAATTACTATAAAAAAATAATCATCAGGATTCACTAGTCTTTTAAACCAACAAAAATTTATTGTAATGGCTGTAATCTGGAAATTTACCTTGAAAATTACAAAAATCAGGCTATAGTCCATGGTCTTTTTACTTCTCCAGAAGCAAAACCCATAAAAAGTTCTCTCCAAACACAAAACTTAGGGTGACTAAGGAAAAGCTTAAAAATAACCTTTAAGTCAGAATACCTATCCAATTCCCTTCTCTTTATCCTTTTACCCTAATTTACTTGAGGCTCCAAATAAAAGGAAATTTGTCAGTCAGTTAAAAAGAAAAGAAAAAAAAAAGCTCAGGGTTTCCTTGCCATATGAAGCAAAGCCTTTTCCCAAATATGCCTTGTTCTATTATAACCACACAACTGATCAGATCTGCAGTTAACCTAACTGAAATCAAGCTTTCCCCTACTCCAGGACAAGTATACGTTAAACAAAAACTTTCTTTTCTTAAAAATGTAAAATCGTAGTACTCAAATCAAGGTCAATATCTAGAATAAATTTATCTCATTACCAACATTAAAAATTAACTGCTCTTGATATAATATTTTTTTGCTTTAATCATTTCAATACCAGAGAAAAAAGTAATATGTAGTGAATAATACATAGTGAATAATACAAGTGAACTACAAAGACTGGAACCTTTTAGGAGATGAACCTTCTGATGGGGATTGAAACTTACCTAGGTGTCATTTTTATATTACTTTGCTCCCTGCAATCTCTCTTCAGGTGTCCAGGCTTTTTGCAAAAATAACACCTTCCCTCCCTCTGCCTTTTGGTTAACCCCAAATTTAGAGCTGAAAGAGACTTTTAAAGGCCATCTTAGTCTCTTTTTGCAGATAAGAAGACAGGTTAAGTGATATGTCCAATTTGGCTGAAAATAGAGAAAATAATTTAGTGAATAAGTATCTGGATTAGTGTTTTTCTAAATTATAATAATCACACTTTAATATTATATTTTAGAGCTACAAGGTATCTTAGAAATAATTAGTACAATATTTTACAGATGTAGAACTAATTACTTGAAGGTCTTAGATGGTGAAAGATGAGTGACATAATAGAGAAAAGAATAATCTCTCCTTGATTACCCTGTATAGCGTGTGTATTTTTGTTTTTGTTTTCACTGTGCCATTAGGTTTAACTATGAAATATAATGTTGTAGTAGCAGCAGTAGCAGCAGCAGCAGCAGCAGCAGCAGCAGCAGCAGTAGCAGTAGCAGCAGTAAAGAATAATAGTATTCTTTAAACAAAGCATTTTAAAAATTATTAAGTTTTGGGGAAATGTAACTAAGAATTTATTAAGTGCTCCCTACAGTGTAACATGGCATAAATAAAATAGAAGACTGATTTTTGCTTTCATAGGAGTTATATCCTGAACCGAATGCCAAAATAAGTGATACAGACAATTAAATGCTATAGAAGTTCAGAAAAAAAGATCGGGCACAATGGAGGCAGAGGGACTTGAACAGGACTCTAAAGGATGAGTGAAATTTAGTTTCTCCCAAAGCAACTGAGAGAGTTTAAAAGTATGACTATAATAAATTTAACAAAAGTAGATAATTTTTGAGACAGATATTTTTTTTTTTAACCCTTACCTTCTGTTTTGGAGTTAATATTGTGTATTGGCTCCAAGGCAAAAAGAGTGTTATGGGCTAGGCAATGGGGGTCAAGTGACTTGCCCAGGATCACACAGCTGGGAAGTGTCTGAGGTCAGATTTGAACCTAGGACCTCCCATCTCTAGGCCTGGCTCTCAATCCACTGAGCTACCCAGTTGCCCCCTTGAAACAGATATTAACAAAAAGGGGAAATTTTAATATATCGAGAGAAAGAAAGACATTTTGGTCATATTTTAAGTTTGTAAATTCTAGTTACTATCTTATATAAGTTTATGGATTTTTTTCTAAAATACTGGAATATTCTTAGATTTACATATATTGTAACTATTTAGCTTAAAAAATAAATAATCCATGTAACTTGGAAACAAAAATTACTCTGTTAAGATTTTCATTCAGAAGCTTAAATTTAACATTTGGTCTTTAGCTCTCTAACTTAACTTCTTCAGAAATTTAAACACATGGATTCAAACTCACTCATACTTACTCCCTGAACTATTTCTCTCTGTAGATTGGTTCCTTTTCTGGTTATTTTATACCTTTTGTTTCCTTTAGGAGGACTTCTCAGTGAGAACTTCTAAGAATGTGTATTTTGCTTTTAAAAGGGGTAAAGTGGGACAATTAGCATAGTGGAGCTCCAGACCTGGAGTCTGGAGGACTTCGTTCAAATCAGACCTCAAATACTTTCTATTTGTGTAGCTCTGGGTAAAAGAAAACATAAATTGATTTATTAGTGTTGATTTGTGTTATTACTAAAGTGTCTTAATATATTTACATAGATCTTTGTTTCTTGTTTATTTTTACAGTGGAGCTGGACAAGAAGTAGGAAGATCATGTATTATTCTAGAGTTCAAAGGAAGAAAAATAATGGTAATCACTATAAATGCATACTCATATATAGGTAGTATAAATCTGTTAAAATATAGAACAATTAATCATCTTTGTTTTTTGTAGAGACATTAACATTATATGCTTTTTGGAACATGTTACTAATAAATACAGTAAAATGTGTTAACTAAACCCTCCAACTAGTTGTCTCTTTAGAATAAATTCTCAAAACATCATTCAGCTGCTATGGGTAGAATTATGTGCAGGACTCTAGAGAATTGGTAGAATCAGGCATTTAAAAACAAATGGTAAAAAAATAAATAAAAATAAATGGTGTGACTGAGTCACTTTCCTCTCCAAACAGGAGACTATACAAAGGTAGTGACTATCCTAAATTTGTGAAACAAAGCCTTAGCCTTTATTCTGCCTCATCTTAAAGAGAAACATGGTGGGCTTAACTGTTATTTTTAATGTCTTTAATCATATTTTACTAAGGATAAGTCCTTAGTCCCATAAGATAAGAAACTCAGAATATCTAATATCCCATGGAGAAAGTTTTTATCAAATTATTACCAGACTCTTTGGAAGAGTTAATTTATTGCCTTATTAATGAGGCAGTGGAAAAGAGTAGTTCACATTCTACCTTTGACATATCCTGTGTGACTACAGATGAGTCACAACTTTCAGTGCTTAGTGAGTATTTATCTTCTCACTTTGTCATCATAAGTGACTTACAGATAGCTTTGTGAAATAAGTGATATTAAATATGTAAGTAGAGTTGTATCTCATGACAAGATTAGTGATGAATGTTTAACAGCTTTGAGGGATGTTTTCAATATTTGTACTATAGTTTGTACAAAGATATTTTTATGACTTTTTTCCCCCACTTCTTTCACAGTTGGATTGTGGTATTCATCCTGGCTTAGAAGGAATGGATGCTCTTCCTTACATTGATTTGATAGATCCTGCTGAGATTGATCTCCTCTTAATTAGTCAGTAAGTTTTATCTTAAACAAAGATAATTTTTTCAAGAATGTTTTTTTCTAATGATTATTGTTCAGATTTTTAAAATAATTTTTATTTCACTAGTGGAATGTTATACTAGTGTGATGTGCACCAACATCTAAATGGGAACTGGCATATCTTAGTGATTTATTTATACTTTTATTTCTTACTGTCTTAAAAAATGTTCTATTTTGTTTTATCTTTCATCAGATCAACTTTTCTCAACTGTCAAAAATAGATCATTGGATTACATAATAATGGGTTACCATGAAGTTCATGTCACCTTTTGATTAAACATTGAGAGATCAGCAGTCTTGCTAGCTTTGGACTTTATCCCTTCCCTGCTCAAAAATTTTCAGTGGCTCTTTATTGGCTCTAGAATAAAGTATACACTCCTTAGTCTGATATTTCAATCTCTTGGAAATCTGGCTTCAGCCTACCTTTCTAGTCTTTTTTTTTTCTTTTATATGACTAGTCTACACTATTTTCTTAAACATTTCTTCTATTTCTGCACTTGATTGTTTGGTTGTCTTAATTTTACCTTAGATTTTAATTAAAACTCTGAAACATAGCAGTACTCTATTGCTGAGGATTTTTAAAGTAAAAATTAAGGGCATGATTGGGTCGTTTGTGTAAAATGGTAGAAGAGACAGAATGGTGCCATGTATGATATAAAAAGAATATAGGGGCAGCTGGGTAGCTCAGTGGATTGAGAGCCAGGCCTAGAGACAGGAGGTCCTAGGTTCAAATCCAGGCTCAGACACTTCCCAGCTGTGTGACCCTGGGCAAGTCACTTGACCCCCATTGCCTACCCTTACCAATCTTCCACCTATAAGTCAATACACACAAAAAAAAGTTAAGGGTTTAAAATTAAAAAAAAAAAAAAAAAGAATATATCATATTAATAAGTATTCTATTTCATGGTTTTGTTGTAAATAATCTATATGACCCAACTATTCCTTGAAGTGAATGATTTATAATTCTTTGGTACCTTGGAGAAAGAAATAGTGACCTGGCATTTCATTGTTTAACGTCTGGATTTATTTGTAGCACTTTAGGTATCATTATAACCTAGAAGGGTTTGTATTTATATGGAAATTTTTGTACATATATCCCTTCCACATCATAACTTTCCCTATCATGGTTTCAGTATGTTGCAAGTTGGCATGAAAAATCAAATGGAAATTTGTGGGGGGGTTTTGTGGAAGCTACAGTTATCACAGAAGAATTTAGAAATTTGGAAATGCATAAAATATGTGTATAGTGTTGTATGATACCAACATATTTTATCATTTAAAACCATAAATGTTCACTTTTTTTTAAGTTAAAAGGCAAAAGTTTGCAAAAAGAATGCAAAATTCAGCAGACACACAAAGACTAGAAATGTTGACATTGGCCTATATATAGCCTATGACCAAATACTTAACCCAAATTTACAATAAGGTACTGTATACACCCCATAAAAGAAAAAAATATATCAGACTTTTTCTCTGGTATGAGGGGAATGCCAAAAAATATTACACAGGTTTTTCAGAATGCAGGAACACCCTGCCCCTAAACCTTGAGATGTAGAGGGAGACATACTTAGTTTCCTTGAACAAACTAAACACAAAAACAAGGGCTTTAAAACCAAAACTTATCTTATAGGGCTTTGTGCTGGAAGCTAGGCAGTAGCTCCAGGGGTCTGGAAAGGTGTATGGTTTAGGTGAGAAAGAAAAGAGTCAGAGACACAGTAGATTTTGAGAGCTTCCTGTGAAATTTTTATTTTTTATATTCTTCTCTCACAGTCACACCAATGCTGAGAAAATTTACATTTCAAATTTAAATCAGAAAAACTCAAAGTTATAAGAATTACATAGCAGTTGGCATGTAGCACACAAATTCTCTCATGTAAATTATACTGAGACAGTGCTCAAGGTTAAAGAATGAGCCTTAATTTATCTAAGTTTTATTTTAGTAAAAGCTTCCCATACTTCAAAAGGTATGTTAAAGAATGAGCCTTTAAGATTGTGGGGCACAGCTCTGCATGGGAAGGTACTAAAGTGAGAATGGAATTTGCTTGGACCTGCCATGTCCCGTCCTTGGGAAGTGTGAAACAGAGAGGAAAAAGATATAAGCAGCTTCTGCTATTTTCTGCTGAGTTAACTCATTAAATGTTGGTTTACTATAGAGTACTTAGGGGCTTTCTATAGTATTTGAGGCTATCCTAAAAATCTAGATTATAATGCTTTCAATAATAAAAAGTGTTGATCAGAAGGGAGTCACAGAGAGGGGTCAGATTTTGGGTAAGCCATCCATCCTATGGCCCGATTATTCAGGTCATAAGAATCAATACAGGGCTTTGCCAAATGTATTGATCTTGATGGGACCCTGTTAAAAACCCTGTTTCTCTGAGTGGCTCCCAACAGCTTTGAAGTTCTATAAAATTATTGTGTTGTGACTTCCTTAATTGTATATTGTATATATGTATCTATAAAATATACATATTTTAGCAGAAGTATGAAATTTAACATAATACATATGTATATACAAAATGTACATATTGTATGTATGTACATATAAAATGTACATATTTTAGCAGAAGTATGGAATTTAACCAGTTTTCTCTATAGGAACTCAGTTACATTATGTTACTGTGAAACATTTTAGGATCACGATGCTGTTACTACAGACACTGTACAGAAGTATTTTTAGTGTTTACTTATTGAATTTCTATAACCCTGTTTCTCCAGAAAATTCAGAATGGAAAAGCTTGATTCATTTCAAAATTTATTTTCATTTTTCATGTGGAAAAAAGTAATTTAAAGTACCAATTGACAATGAAAATATTTACATATCAATCAGGTATTTATTAAGTGCCTGAAGTATACTAAGTATTATGCTAAACACTGAGGATACAAGACAAAAACAAAATAGTCCCTGATCTCAGGGAACATTTATTCAAATAAGCATATATATATGTGTATGTATGTATGTTTATGTATATATGCATGTGTGTACAGACACATATAAAGATGCATATAAAGTACAAGGTAATATGCAAGCCCAGGTAAGAGTCTAAGTTTGTTTTTAGACATAATAGAGAACCCTTGAAAGTTATTAAGTAGGGATGATTCTATTGATCAAACCTAGATTTTAAGAAATTTATTTAGTGAATTTGACTATGTGGAAAATGGGTTAACCATGGGTAGAGACTTGAGGCAGAGAGACAAGGTAAGAAGCAATTGAAGTAATCTAGTTAAGAGATGATAAGCACCTGAACTGAGGTCGTAACCATGTGGGTAGGGAGAAGAGGATACAGCTATGAAATGTTTTAGAGTTAAAGATTTTGCAATGGATTGGATAAATTGGATGCATGAGAGCTAAGGAATCAGATAGATCCTTGAAGTTGCATATGTGGGAGGCAAAAAGGATAATGGTGTCCTTGGCAGAAAATGAGGACAATTAAGGGTTGAGATAATGAATTCTATATTAGACATGTTGAGTTTGTGGCATCTATAGGACATTAGCTTGAAATGTCCAATAGGCAATTGGTGGTACAAGGTTTGAGCTCAGGAGAGGGAGATTAGGGTTGAATAACTAGCTCTGGTAATCATCTGTATAGAGTTGATAATTGAACCCATTGGATCTAATGAGATAAGCAAATTATGTAATTAATATTTGTTTTAATAACTACAGCTACAATCTAAACCTCTTCTTTTCTCTACTTGTTCAGATATTAGACATTCATAAGTGTTAAAAGAATTCCTACTGCCTGCCAAACTAAGATGAGTTTTCTCCTCTCTTTGTTCACACACCTCTTCTTTCCTCAACAATACCAGTAAATCAGTGGTTCTCAAATAATGTGCCACAAGTTTCACTAGGCAATCTGTGGCATTTTGGATTTTGTTTTATTGTACATAAAAGAAAAGCTATGAATATTATTGTTTAACATAAATTTTACTAATCTATAAAATACATAAATATTATATTCACTTGGGAAACAAAATTTGACTATTATGTTCATTTACATTTACTACCCTCAAAATATATCAGGCTTAGAAGTCAAAAAGAATTCAAAAGAAAACTCTGATCTTATTAAAGAGGCACTGAGCATGCACACCTCTTCAAACTGTGTTGTCTCTAGCTTAAAATTTTAGTGTTCCATCATTCTTCATAACAGAGATAAACCCTCCTTGAGAAGAAGTTTGATCATCATAGCAGTAGATAAATAATGCCTGTTTAATATGCCAGAATGTCAAAAGTTTGGATCCTATTATGGAAATTTTTTATTTTGTCCTGAATATATTTTAAATTAACTACACTGAGTAATATTGCAAGTATATCAATTGTATTTCTTGTATCTTAAGTTTCCATTTAGATCATTGTGGTGCCTTACCATGGTTTCTTCAGAAGACAAGTTTCAAAGGAAGAACATTTATGACTCATGCAACAAAAGCTATTTACAGATGGCTTCTTTCTGATTATGTCAAAGTTAGGTGAGTTGCTACAAAACTTTATGAAGATGACTTCTTTCATATAATGCCAGAGTTTATTCAAGTTTCCTTGTTATATTCACAATATTGGTTCCCATACTGGCTATGTTACCCACCTGCATATAGCTTGTACAAGACCAAGAGTATAAGTTGTAATCAGAGTAAGTCCATAAGTAAATCAGGTCAGTGTTTACTGAAACACTGTTCTTTTTAAGGACCCCTTCCCTGAGGGCAGCTAGGTAGCACAGTAGATAGAGAGCCTGATTCACATCTGGCCTGAAGACACTTTCTAGCTGTGTGGCCTTGGGCAAGTCACTTAACCCTGATGACCTACCCCTTGCTGGTCTTTTGTCTTAGAATACATACTAAGACCGAAGGTAGGTAAGAGGATTTATTTGTTTTTGAGGACACCTTGCCTAGAAGTGAGAAGGGAATCAAACACTGAAAATTCCAAAAATTACATAGTGCAGAAAATATTGGGCTTGGAGTGAGGAAAATCTTGAGTTCAAATCTCACCTCTGACTTGACCCAACTCTGCACAAGTCATTTAACATTTCTGAACTTCAGGTTCCTCATAAAAATAATAGAGGTTAAAATACCTGTAATACCTTCCTGTCAGGGTTGTTATGTGAGTTACATGAGATATGCATGTAAAAAACTTCTTACAAATTTTGAAGATATAAATGTCAGGAATTGTTCATTATAATTGAAGTGTACATTATTCCTCAGAAGAATTTTATCTTTACCAGAAAGACTACAAATTGTTACTAGTAGCCTCAGTTATTAAAGAAAAATTAAAAGTTTAGAATTTTTATGACTTAACTCCAGGGTCGTTCTGACTTATAATTTGTTTTAATATGTGTGTATGTGCATGTTTTTATTTGCATGCACAGAAACAAAACAGCACACTACAGTGGATTGAGGGCTGGCTATTGTGTCAAGGAGATCTGAGGTCTATTCTAACCTTTGATTTGCACTAGCAAGTCATTTAGCCTCTCAGTTCCTGAGGTAACTCTCTGAGACTATAAAATGCAGATAAATTGCTAATAATATATATTGACAAGAAGATAGTTGCTTCTTCATCCCCCACTGAAATCATAGTTATGAACCAACACACATACACATACTCTTTATTTTTTTATTTTAGGTAAACATCTTTTCCCCTAACATTAGGTTATTCTTAAAAGTATGTTCACATAATTATCAGAAATAGTACATTCTGAAAGGATATATTCTTTGAAATATTGACTTTTTTGTTCATTTATTTGTTTTAGAGAACTTTATCTTTCCCCCCACAACATATACTAGTCTATAGAAAAGCATGGGTTATACTCAAATAAGCATATGCATAATTTTCAGGCAAAATTAATTTTGAAAATTTGAAGTTTTAACAATGAAAAAAAAACATTTCTTTAGTTTTTGCTCTTATTCACTTGCTATGTTTATTCTCCAGATAACATCTAATCGTCTATTCTGATTATACTCAATATTGCTTTAAATTCATAAGAATAATTTTTTAAAATAATCTGATGAACCATACAACATACTTCATGAAATTATGCAATTTAAATTTTAAAATAGAATATTATAAAATCCTAGTAAGATTATATCCAGAGTGTTATAGAAATTGTAAGAGGGAGATTTTAGGTATTTTATAGATACATATTTAAAGTGTGGCCGCCAGGAATCAATAATTCAGAATGATTCCATAATTAAAATAGACCCAAGTCAGGATCGGGTTTAAGGTAGTTTATTTACAATTAGTAAGGTAGAAAGTAGGGAAATAAAGAAGAGGGAGAGGCTAGTCCAGGCCTGCAGAGACCCGGATGGAGAGAGAGGGTTAAAAGGCTAATTAAACTAGGCTACAAGCCACAAGACCTTAGCAATCAGAGAGGCAAGAGCCTACTTAAGGTAGAGTTTGGAAAACATCAAGGTAGGAGAAAGGAAGTCAGCCTAACTTACCCACGTGACCATTCAGAGTGGAAGCAGTCTGAGGTCTCAGCTGAGATGCTTTAGCACCAAGTTCAAAGCGGGAACTGCCCCAACAGGAAGTAACCAACATACTTAAAGAGATAGTGTCTTTCGTCACTTACTGTGGGTCCACCTCTAATTCAAGTGGACAAATGGCAGCCTCTGCACTGATTTGGACTGCCTGTTCTTGATTTGTTACTTATTGTCACCTGTGGGTAACTCATCTCCCCTCCCCACTAAGGGAGGTGGGGATGATATCATCTCTGGTAAGTAGAGTTTTGACTATGAATGGGCCAGAGCTAATTCCATTTACACAAAATCCATGGTGTAATATAAAAGCACTTTGAAATCAGAAGAGATCTGGCAATCATTATGCTGTCATTCCTATCAGTTTTGAACATTGAAAAACGGCCTTGTTTCTCAGATAATAATTACTAAGGTAAGTGCCTTGAGTAATGGTAGCTCATGCCAATATAATACTTTATGGTTACTGATTATAGGATCTCATTTGACCTCTTAGAAGAATCATGTGATAAAATCTAATTTGAATAATATAGTACCTACTTCACCAGGACTCTAAAAATCAAATGAGATAGTATATTAAATAAAAGTTTGTGGCCTTTGGTATTCTGTGGCCATAAGCCATTTTTTTTCTCTTCTCACTTCCTCTAGCCCCTCCCCCATTCATTGAGAAGGTAAGAATCTGATACTTTTCATACCTAAGAGGTCATCCAAAACATTTCCACTTTAGCCATGTTCCAAAACAAACAAAAAACAAGGGAAAATATCTGTAGTCTGAATCCATCTGAAGGTGGATTTTATATCATGAGTCCTTTAGAGTTGTGGTGGATGGTCAGAATTGCTGCATCTTTCGTAACTGATTATTGTTACAGTATTATTGTTAGTCTATAGATTGTCCTCTGGTTCTGTTCACTTTGCATCAGTTCATGTTGATCTTCCTAACTTTTTCTGAAAACATCCCCTTCGTCATTTCTTAGAGCACAATAGTATTCCATCACATTCACGTGACATAACTTGTTTAGCCTTTCTCTATTTGATGCCAGTCTCTTCAGTTCCCATTCTTGCCACCACAAAAAAGAGCAGCTGTATATATTTTTGCACATATAGATAGGCTCTCTTTCCTTTTTGTTGATCTCTTTGGAGTATATAACAAAACTGCTGGATCAAAGGGTATGTGTAGTTTTATAGCCCTTTGTGCACAATTCCAAATTGTTCTCCAAAATAGTTGAAACAGTTCATAACTCCACCAACAGTGAGTTAGTAAACCTAATTTCCCACATCCTCTCCAGCATTTATCATTTTCTTTTCTTAGCCAATCTGATGGGTGTGGGATGCTACCTCAAGAGTTAGTGATTTTAGTTTTTTATTATTAGTGATCAGAGCATTCTTTTATTTGACTGTTGATAGTTTTCATTTCTTCCTCTGAAAACTGCCTCTTCATGTCATTTGATGATTATCATTTGGGCAGTGGCTCCTTTTTTTGTGTGTATTTAGCTCTGTTCTCTATATTTTAGAAATGAGACCTTTGTTGGAGAAATTTGCTATAAAAATGTTTTTTCTCATTTTCCTGCTTTTCTAATTTTTGGCTACATTGGGATTTTTTATGCAAAAACTTTCAAATTTAAAAAATTTTCAAATACTAATAATTTTGATTATTCCTTTTACCTCCAGGGAACTTCTGTCCTATTTCCATCCTATTGATCCATAGATCTGATAGGCTAGTTCTTCCACATTTCCTCAATTAACTTATGATGTCACCCTTTATGTACCCATGTTTGTGTATCCATTTTTATCCTGTCTTAGCATACATGTGTGAGATGTTGCCCTCTGCATAGTTTCTGCCATACTGCCATCTAGTTTTCTCAGCATTCTTGCCCCAATACCTGGGATCTTTGGGTTTATTAAACTGTAGGCTACTGTGCTCATTTGTTTCTATTGTATACCAAATCTAGTCCACTGATCAGCCACCACCTCTAATCTATTTTCATAGGCTTCTAGATCTAGACCTGGAAGGAACCTCCAGACTATCTGGAGCTTGGGGAGGGGGCGTAATTTGGCTTGTCCAGGACCATGCAAATAGAAAGCTTCAGAGTGGTGATTTGAAACAAAGTCCTCTGAATCTGGAGCCAAATGTTTTGTTTTGTTTTGTTTTGTTACTTTGTGGGGGTGGGTGAGGAGCAGAGAGTTATTTTTTAACCCTTGCTTTCTGTCTCAGTAACAAGCCAGAAGTGCAAGGGGCTGACCAGATTTGAATCCAGGTTCTCCCAACTTCAGTCCTGGAGCTTTATCCACCATGCCACCTAGTTGCTCTTGTTGTTTTTTGGTTTTTTTCTTCCCATTTTGCCACATGCTGTACTCACCAATTTTCAGAAATCCATAATTTCATACATATGGGCCTTCCCTCCCTCTGTCAATACATTTTTCAATTGATCCATGCCTTAGGAAATTGTTTTATGAGTTTCTTAGGCCAAAACATTTTTATTACCTGTTGTAATAAGTCTCCAAATTTGGGCAAGTTGGTTCTTTTAATATTCACAGACCATATTTTAATTTACTTTAGGAGACATTAAACACCTACCCCATGTGAGGCTTTGTACTTGATGCTGGTGACAAAAAGAAAACAGTGAAAGACCAAACTCAGGATGCTTATATTTTGCTGATACTTGAAAATTTATGCTTGAGGAAATCTGTCTTGCTTTCCATGATGATATTTTTGGAAAGGCACCTCCCACATGAGGATGAGGCAGTGGAATAAAATTTTAGCATAAGTATTCCAAGTATTCATGGCATAATCTACTTCCTTATATTTTCTATAAATAAATGAATAGCTTATAAATATGTCATTAAAGAACAGTTTTCTATGGTTTCTTTAAAATAAATCAGGAAAAAAATGTTTAATTTTGTTCTTCATGTTCTATTTTAAAATTTTAGTAATATATCAGCAGATGATATGCTGTACACTGAGACAGATTTAGAAGAGAGCATGGACAAAATTGAAACTATCAACTTTCATGAAGTAAAGGAAGTTGCAGGAATCAAATTTTGGTGTTACCATGCGGGCCATGTTCTGGGAGCAGCCATGTTTATGATTGAGATTGCTGGTGTAAAGGTACTGTGTGTTTCTTTTTCTTTTTTTGGTAAACCCATACCTTCCATCTTAGAATCAATACTGTGTAAGGTTCCAAAGCAGAAGAGTGGGAACACTAGACAATGAGGTTATGTGACTTGCCCAGGGTCACACATCTAGAAAGTTCTGAAGATTTTTTTTCCTATTATACGTAAGTTTTAATTGCCCATCTATCATTTGCTAATATGTTAAGTGAAAATACCATGAGGTTTCTCACTTCTTCTATACTTGTTTGTATATATAAACCAGTGTTGATCTGCCTGTTTTTATTTGAACATTTTCTTTAATTCATTTGCTACTTTGATCCAATTTGGTACACCAGTTCTTGTAATGAATTTTTGTACTTCAGAACAGTAAAATAAAATTTCAAAGGTTAAAAAATAAGCTGAGATAAATTTGGCAACCATGTCACCTGACTGCTCCAGAGGCAAGAAAAAAGGGAGAAAAGATATAGGCTGACAAGATTATTTATTGTATTTACATCTGTCTCTAATGAGATTGGCTAGAAAAAATGTAGGATAAATACTGAAAATTCTAGTTACAGCATAGCCTATTAATTTCAATGTCAGCCATACTTTTTCCTATCAAATCTAGCTTATATAAAATCTACGGCAGCTTATAGCTTAATTTTTAAAATATATTTTTATTTTTTTGCTTATGAATACTGTTATATTGAATCTCTGGGAGCTTGAATTTCATTCAATGATTGACAGATAAGTCAGTTGGTTAGAATGTTCCCAGAGAGGCATGCGAGAAGCAGGAGGGGCAGTTGAGAACCCTGAGAGAGATTCTGGGGTCTTTTACCTGTGCTGAGGCTAGAGATCGGTGGTCTTGGAGTGAGAGAGTGCAAACACCACTCTGCAAGCTCTTCCTGTCCTTCATATACCATTATCAACCTGTACTTGACCATCACCTCGATGTCTACTGCCCCTAGATATTAGGAGATCTACAGAAGGAAGAAGCTGAAGATTTCCCAGCAGTTTACCTACTCTGGTTTAGCCCTGGCCAGGCAGAACCAGAGGGAAGCTAACATTGTTTCTTCATTTGCCTGCAGTTAGGGTTTCAATAGTAACAATTAAAGTAGGGTCTCCTGTTACCCAATCCTTTACCTTTATCCTTCTTACCATAAATATATATATGTATAAAGTTTAAAGTACCTTCTTAAATCAGTTTCAAAGCTTGTTTTGGGAAGGGAGACAACACAGTCAGAATATCAATGTTATCCTAGCTGAAGAGCCCAATTTAATAATATCAATTAACCCCAGGTGGGTCCTGAAGGGATAAACCACTTTGACCTGAAGGATCCTGCCTGGGCAACTGTTATAAGGAGAAGTGTCATCTTATCCTCTCTGTACATCATTTCTACTGCCTTAAATAGATACAAGTGACCTCCTTTAAATATAACAATACACATATACACAGTGATGCCTAGATTTTACTGCCTTAATTGTAAAATGCCTTTCCAAAATCCTAATTCCTTTTCCAACTAAATGTTGTGTCTTTTATAGCTTTTATATACTGGTGATTTCTCAAGACAAGAAGATAGGCACTTGATGGCAGCTGAAATTCCTAATATTAAACCTGATATTCTTATCATTGTAAGTATTAATGGTTTCTTGATTTTTAATACTTTTAATATCTTTTGTTTTTTCATCCCCTTAAATCCTCTATATCCTTCTCCTTGCCTCTTACAGAAATATCCATTATAATAAAGAATTTTTGTCTCGTGTTTATTAAGCTAATATAAAAGGTAGTGTGAATTATGGAAAAACTGAATTATTTGGTTTGGTTTTTTCCTAGATGTAGGAAAAATATTCAGCTCTCTTGAGTAAACCTGGGTTTTTGAGCTGAAAAACTTAAGGTTTTGACATAGGCTAGCCATAGCAACCCAACTTCTTCCTTAGACCTTTAAAGTAGTGGCTCAGAGGAAGACTTATCTTAGGAAAGGGTAAAGAACTTAAATGGAACAAATAATATGTTTTCCATCACTTTCTTCCCAAGATTTTAATTAAAGTAAAATTATTTTAAAGTGAATATTTAATAGCAACCCTGTAGAGAAAAAGAAATTATAAAGTGAAACTTGAGGGTCTTGAATAGAAAAGACAAAAGATTCTTTGTTTTTTCTCTTAGCATTTAACACATGCCACCTCATATTTTTATTTATCTTTTTGTATACATATGTCTCCCCAACTGATTTACAAGTTTTTGAGGGCAGAGAAGGCATTATGCCCTTCTTTGTATGCCAGGCTTAATGTAGGAAATAAAATTAATATAGAGTGATAAAATTAAAAATATCATGGTTTATTGAAAGCCATTAGAAAAATGAAGCCACCTGCCTGTTAAGAGTTAGTTTAAAATACACGGGCCCTGTTACTTCTTCCTCCCATCCTGACTGCTCCAAATCACCAAAAAGAGAGAGGAAGTACCAATCCCATTCTCAGTCTTTATACTCCTGTTTACATAATTATACTTCCTGCCCACCTGATTATACAAGAGGAATCATGGGAAATATAGTTTGAAAGAGATCTAAATGTCCACAGGAAGTTTAGATCAGGGACCTCAAAATTAGTTCAAGGACCCCCAAATTTCCAATATCACATTCCCCTTGATGATCTTTGGGTGCCTAGTCAACCCAAGTGATCACTTTACATCAGTGATTCCCAAAGTGGGTGCTACCTCCCCCTGGTGGATGCTGCAGCGATGGGGGGGGGAAGGGGGACAGTGATGGCCACAGGTACATTTATCTTTCCTATTAATTGCTATTAAAATTTTTTAAAAATTAATTTCCAGGGGGCTAAGTAATATTTTTTTCTGGAAGGGGGCGGTAAGCCAAAAAAGTTTGGGAACCACTGCTTTACCTAATCATCTTGTACCCACAAAGGTCTTCTAACTACAATAGTTAGAGATAAGAGGGAAATGGAAGAGAGAGAACGCAAAACCAATGTTTTGCTAGGCACATTGACAAAAAATTTCCAGTATCACACTCCCTGATACAATGTGCTGCTGCATAGTAAGGGCTTACTCAGTAATGCCTGTAAAGTCCTCCTAGCCTCTTAATCTAGTACCTCATTATGTCATGGAGGTTAGCATGGACTCTCAAAGGCAAGGTAAGTGAACTATAAGCCATGGCAGGTCCTACCAAACTGGAAAATCTTTTAATATGACCATTTAACCTCCAGTTTGTTATTTCAAAACTTAAGATAGCTAAGTTTTAAAAAATTAATGCTTAATTGACAACAGTCATCATTCACATAGTAGGAGAGAATGCCCATGACAGTGAAATCACAGATCTTTTTGAAACATATACTTGCTAATTATAAAACTCAAGGGCAGGGAGATACAATAATAGGCTGGTTAAATGTTTCAAAAACCTTTTTAAGCACTAGTTGCCTTTTCCCTCTAATGTAATGTTTGTCTCCTGGTATTCTTATTTGGCTTCTAATAGCTGACTCCCTCCTCCATTATTCTAGGAATCATGGCATTCTTCTCAATTTTCATTTACTTGTCAATGATTATACTGACAAACAATAAGCACTGAGATTAGTAAAGAAGTTCCTGGTTACATGGCAAATAGATGACCTCAATTTTAGGAATTTTTTCAGAAAATCTGTCTCAGCTATTTTTATCATTTCTTCTTGACAGTTATGTGTCCCAGTGGGCAAGAGCATCAAAAAGTTGGATTCTGGATTCAGACTTTTAATTCTGAGTTCAAATTCAGCCTCAGACACTTAGCTATGTGACCCTGGGAAAGTCACTTAACCACCATCTCCCTTAGTTACCTCAGCTCTAAAATGGGGATAATAGGAACACCTATATCCCAGAGTTGTTGTGAAGATCAAATGTGTCTTAAATGTATACAAACAAATTATATGATAGTAGAGGGACAGATAATTTTATTTGACCTTCATTCTTTTTTCTTTATTTTCTCTTTTAAAGACAGTTGAGATTTGGAGGTGGGAAGACCTGGGTTCACATATGACCTCAGATATTTCCTTAAATAGGTGAACCTGGGCATATCACTTAACCCCATTTACCTACCCTCTGCCCTTTTGTCTTAATAGTTGTTACTAAGAAAGAAAAGGTTTTTAAAAAGGCATTTGAGGTTTAAGGATTTCTGTGTCATTGTTCTGATAATTTGTGAATTACATTATTTAGGAGTCTACATATGGGACTCACATTCATGAAAAACGTGAAGAGCGAGAGGCAAGATTCTGTAACACTGTTCATGATATTGTAAATAGAGGTGGCAGAGGTCTTATTCCTGTCTTTGCTCTGGGACGAGCTCAAGAACTTCTTCTAATTTTAGGTATGTTTCCCCCCCACCCCGATGTAACAATCATACACTATAAAAGGTATTTATTAAAAATATCATTGAATAAATATGTTGAGGATATACTTATACTGTCCTCAGTTTATTCTCATATGCTGCCTATGAAAACAAGAATCACAACTTGCAGCCTTATGCTGTTTTACAGTTTATTCAAAGTCTATTAACATGTATTATCTCTCATACTACCATAGGTATCATTCTCTTCACTTTAACACTTGGTAAATTTTTTTAAATAATATTTTCTTTTTTCTCCTATTACATATAAAAACAATTTTTTAAACATTTTTTCTTTAAGTTTTGAGTTTCAAAATTTCTACCTTCTTCTGACTCTTCTTCATTCCTCACCTGCCCTAAGACAATAAGCAATCCTATGTATATTTTACATGTGTAACCATGTAAAACATTTTTCCATATTTGTCATTTTGTGGAAGAGGTCTCAATGAAAAAAGAAGAAAGAAAATGTCAGTCTGCATTCAGACTCCATCTGTTCTTTTTCAGAGGACAGTTGGCATTTTTCTTCATGGGTCTGGGATTGTCTTAGATCACTGCATTGCTGAAAATAGCTAGGTCATTCATGGTTGTTCATCAAAAAAATAATACTTTAGCTGTGTATAGTGTTCTGGTTCTGCTCACTTTACTCTGTATCATGATGTTCATGTAAGTCTTTCTAGAATTTTCTGAAATAATCTTGCTTGTCATTTCTTATAGCACAATGGCATTCCATAACTATCATATAACACAAGGTATTCGGCCACTCCCCAGTTGATGGACAAACCTTCAATTTCCAGTTCTTTGGTTTCATCACTAGCCCTGGTTCTCAATCCACTGAGCCACCTAGCTGCTCTCCTTTTCCCTTATCTGAATCTCTTTGAGATACAGAACTACTAGTGGTATTGCTGGGTCAAGTGGTATGCACAATTTAATAGCCCTTTGGGCATTGTTCCAGATTGCTCTCCAAAAAGGTTACATCAGTTCACCGTTCCACCAACAGTGTATTTAATGCCCCAGTTTTTCCTCTGCCCTCAGTGTTGTTTTAATTTGCATTTCTCTGATTAATAGTGATTTGGAGTTGCATTTGGTTTGGGGGGGGGTGGGAGTTTGTGTGTAAGTATTGTTTGCATTTACATTTTTTGTAGTTACTCTATATATTGTTTTCTTGGTTCTGCTTACTTCAGTCTGCATCAGTTCTTATTCTTTCCATTCTTTGTATTCATCATGCGTTATTTCTTAAATGTGTATATTCTTTTGCTATCTCAGAAAACACCGTGTTTCTGGTTTCTCAGCTATTTCATTCATTTGTCTCTTCCATTAACATATAAAACTCAAAAAGCTTTATTGTAATTTTATGTCATTGTTGTGTTGCTCTATATTTTCTTGTAGCTTAGATGATGTTTCCTTTATGTATTAGGAACATAAGCTTATTCTTGATATGGGTTTCTTTATGATTCCTTTCAACATAATGGTTTTCAATAACTTTTGAGTTTTTAATTCCAGATTTTCTTATTATGTATTATAATAGCTTTTAAAAAAAATAACCAGCATTGTAAATAATATAGCTTATCTCAAATAATATAGCTTATTTATCTCAAGTATTTGAAAATTTTAAGGGGGCGTCTGGGTAGCTCAATGGATTGAGAGCTAGGCCTGGAGATGGGAGATCCTAGATTCAAATCTGACCTCAGACACTTCCCAGCTGTGTGTCCCTGGGCAAGTCACTTGACCCCCATTGCCTAGCCCTTACCACTCTTCTGCCTTGGAGCCAATATTGACTCCAAGACTTGGAAGGTAAGGGTTTAAAAAAAAAAATTTAAAACCTTTCTTGTTTACCCATAATGTTAAAGGGCATTGATATGACCAACATACAATATAAAGTATCCATATTAATTTCAACCTCTTTCCTTTATTAAAACTGTATAAGAACTTTTGGTAAGTAATAGTTTAGAATTAAAAATTTTTTTTCTTTTTAGCTTCTGCCCTCTAGTGGAAAAACTAATGAATGGCTGGATATGTAACAAGAAAAAGAAAAGCAAAGATGTAATCATTGCAGAGTTGAAATTTTATTTATGTTTTTGAGTAGGCATTTTTATGTCTGTGTAATAGGTATTGAATAGTATTTTCAGATTTATAATCAGAATCAAATTTGTTGATTCTTTGCTATGCGAGATTATAAATAAGACATGAGAAGTCTTAAACTATCTGAAGTATTTGGTGCTATAACTGGTTTTCTCTGAGTGCCTAATTAAGAAATTCAGTTCAGTATTTAAATGAATAACTCTTCCTGCTAGATTTTTAGAAGGTTCATTTTCTAGATTTTGATTTTTTTGTGTTCTTGTACCCAAAATTACAAACTAGAATATAAATTCAACACATAAACCAAGTCATTTGGCAGAAAAGTTCTGCTGTAATTGAAAGTCAGCAGTGTAAAGGAGAGGCATAGTGGCTGACCCTAGAGTCAAAAATCAGAGTTCAAATCCTGCCTCTGGTTTATCATAGTTCTATGGTCATAGTCAGGTTCCTTACCCTCTGAGTGCCCCCAGGAAGCCCAGTAAGAGTATAAAATGCAAAGAAATGAACAGAAGCAGATATTTAGATGGGAAAGAATTCTCCATAC
The DNA here is from genome assembly GCF_016433145.1 of Gracilinanus agilis. Classification (NCBI taxonomy): domain Eukaryota; kingdom Metazoa; phylum Chordata; class Mammalia; order Didelphimorphia; family Didelphidae; genus Gracilinanus; species Gracilinanus agilis. Next base: position 211,177,668 of record NC_058131.1, read on the forward strand.
TGGGGGGGAGGTCAAGTAATTATCAGGGAGAGCTAGATGGCTCAGCTAGATGGTCCTGGGTTCTAATATGACCTCATATACTTCTTAGCTGTGTGACCCTGGACACTTAACCCCCATTTGCCTAACCCTTACCACTCTTCTGCCTTGGAATCAATACATAGTATTGAATCTAAGACAGAAGATAAGGATTTCCCCATAAAAGTAATTATCAGTTATCATTTACCCTAGTTAACAATTTTTAGAGAATATTCAATTTAACAGTAAGTATGACCTTCTCTTAGATGTTGGGGGGCTGGGACTCCCTCTACCAATGCATGTCAGTACCACCTCTACAACTTGGAATCTTTGGACACTGCCTAGGTTAGTAAAAATGTCAGCTAAGTTACCTAGGATCCCACAGTTCCCTACATTAGAATCACTTAACAATGTAGTTTTTGTTTTAAATATATTCAAATTTTAAGTCACTTGCTGGCCAGTGTTTATTGTCTAAAGATGTGTGTGGAATAGTCTTTATCCTGTTTATTTTTGTGCTATGGTTAAATAATTTTATCCTGCTGTAAGTATTTTTTAGGACTAAATTTAAGTTGTGGGGTTTTGTGTGCTTTATTCATGTGTGCTTTTAACCTTGATTTTAAATTTTGATATCTTTATTTTACTAGAGTTGGGATGTTTACCTTGTAAAATCTCCTTTTAGATGAATATTGGCAGAATCACCCAGAACTCCATGACATTCCAATATACTATGCATCATCTTTGGCTAAGAAGTGTATGGCAGTGTACCAGACCTACGTAAATGCCATGAATGACAAAATCCGCAAACAAATCAATATCAACAATCCCTTTGTCTTCAAACACATTAGTAATCTTAAGGTTAGTACATCTGGAAAAAAGGAATACTTTTAGGGCATAAAAATCATTTCCATTTCACTTTTCCTTTTGTCATTACTATTTGGAATGTATTCATAGGTCAGTTTTTTATTAAATTCTTCCTGAAGTTCATCTTAACTAGCATAATTTTTTAGGTGATATGATAATGGTATTTATAGCTAAAAGGACATTAAAATTCATCTAGTACAATGCTATCTTACAGATAAGACAACTGAAGTCCCAAAAGGCTAACTGACTTGCCTAAGCTCAAACAGAGAGGTAGTAACAGTCATGATTTGAATATGTCTTCTGACTTCACACTGATGTGATACTAAACATCTGTGTTCCAGATATTATGCTAGATATTTAGAGATGTAAAATATTTTTAAAAGGATGGTCCTTAACCTAAGTGAGTTTACAATCTAATGGGAAAAGACAATATTCAAAAGAAAGTTAAAAAGCCCCAGTACTGGGGACTATGAGATAATGACAGGGTGATGGTAAAATCAGAACCAAACAGAGCTGCTGGTAATGAAGAGATAACTAGGATTTCAAACCCTTTATGAAGGGAAGCCAGGTAAGAAGTTTTCACTCAGCTACCCAGTTAGTAAAATTTTTAACAGAGAAAGGCAGAAGCAATTGAGATGTGAGTAGGAAAGCTGACTCAGTCCTCCTGGGGATTGAGTTTATCCTGGTTGGGCATGATGAAAATGTGAAGCCAAACAGAGCAACTGGTGGCAAATGAAGGGAATCTTTCACCTATGCCACACTTTTAAGAATCTAGAATAAATTCTAATTTTTATTTACTTAAAAAAAACTTAAATGAATATCTACAGAGAATCATTTTTAATAATAAGACAGTTTGAAATAGTCTTGATTTGAATAATATCACAGTTGTTTTGATTATTCAAGGAAGAAATCTACCATTATAACATTATTGTTTAACTCGGTGGTTCCCAAACTTTTTTGGCCTACCATCCCCTTTCCAGAAAAAAATATTACTTAGCCCCCTGGAAATTAACTTTTTTTAAAAATTTTAATAGCAATTAATAGGAAAGATAAATGCACCTGTGGCCATCACTGCCTCCCTGGATTGCTGCCGCACCCATCAGGGGGCAGTAGTGCCCACTTTGGGAATCACTGGTTTAACTCTTCATTGGGGGCAGGAGAATTAACAATTTTAAGTGTAATTCTAGATACTGTTTTTGCAATAGTCAGGCCAGTGATTATTATTTTCCTATTATCTTTGTTACTTCTTTATTTCCTTGTTATAATTTCCAAAATTTCCTTTCTACCCAGGAATGACCAAAGATTAACCTATTCATCATTGTAACATTGTTATTATCGACCCATAGAAGTAAACTGATATAAATTTTATTGGGCAGACATTTTAACCTGAGGTCTACAAATGCAAAAGGGGTTTGTGGAAAAGTTTCAGAGAATCTATTTTCAGAGAAACTAGAATGGGGGTGAGGGGGGTAAATATTTTTATTAACCTCTTAACAATATTAACTTTTGTAACATTGCCATAATTTTATTTCACATATTTAAAAAACATTTCTGAGGACTCCATAGGCTTCGCTGATTATCAAAGGAGTCCATCATGCAAAAAAGGAGGGAATGTTAAAACCCACTGCTTCTAAATTGTTCAGGTTTGTTGTTATTTTACTGGCAGTCAAGGTAATTAAGTACCTTTTTGTGGTGATTCATTTCACACAGCTTCTATTTGTTAGGAACTCACCTCTCTTTTATCAAACCCTAGTGATCAGCATACATTTTATATATCTCTTTTCTCTCAGAGTATGGATCATTTTGATGACATTGGCCCAAGTGTTGTGATGGCTTCACCAGGAATGATGCAGAGTGGCTTATCCAGGGAATTATTTGAAAGCTGGTGTACTGATAAAAGAAATGGTGTGATTATAGCTGGATACTGTGTCGAGGGAACACTTGCCAAGGTCTGTTATCATACTTGAGTTTTGTATTATTTTTAATCATGCATATGCATATTTGTAATATACCTGTAACTTTTCACATTAGATTAAATTAAGCCCTTTGCCATCTCAGTTCATTTAGTTGCTTTTCTAATGTAGAATACTTACCTAATATGCAAATTTTCTTCTCTGTGAAGGTAATCAGCCATGCATTGTAGGGACAGTTATGAAAAATGGGTTTCATCATTCTTGTCATGACTGGAAGCATTTTTTTTCTACTGTTAACCCCAACTAAAAGATATTTAGTTCATATATATGGAAATTTTTCCTAAATTTCTAACTTTGCCAACAGCGTATTAGAATATCAAAAGAATTTTAAAATATTTTAAATTTGTAAAATGTGTTTAAAATTATTTTCTAAGATAGAAATCTTTTCCGTTCAGAAGTATCATCATAAATGATGATTAGTTTCCTATTTACACTAAAAACAAAAACAGCTTCTTTTATAAAATAATGCATCTAAAGTTATTTAAGTGGCTTTAGTTCTGGGTTCCAGAAATTGAGGATTGACAAGTATAAAAAGAAAAAAGTAATTTGTTTTCCTTTTCCTTGGTGTAGGCACAACCACTGGGGGGAGGGTTAAATGTGTAAAACTAAATGTAAATGAATTGGTTATGAGTTTTAAACTGATTTAGATACTCAGCTTACTGTGCTTGCAAACTATCTTCAGTTTATATCAGTGAAATGAAGCTCATAAGTGAACTTCCCTTCAGGGCCAGGTGCAAGGATGCTAAAGAGACTCTTGTTATAGAAAAATAAACTATTTATTGAGAACATAAGGATAAAAAGGATTTCTACCTCTAAAAGATTCTAACTCCACCCAAATAAAACTCCCTGATTCCACAAGGAACCACTTCTTCTGTGTCCACAGGCTATACTGATCCTTTCTGATCTGACTAATCCAAATTTTTACTATTCTAAATAAACTAACACTATTATCCTTATAATTTTTAACTTTGCCTCCAAGTTATAAAAATAACAATGGTTAGCTGGCTGAGTCTCAGTAACAACCAGGTTGGGACTCTGAGCCTTAACAGACTCGGAATGCAAACCAAAGACCATGGTTTTATTTGGTCTTCTCAGAGTTAAAACAGTCTATAAAACAGTAATAGATAGTCAGTAGTGTTTCCTAAGTTGGAAAAAGAAAACACTAAGCTCCTTCAGGTTTTTTCCTCCTTTCCTTCTACCTCAGATAGAGAGAGAAAGAGAAAAGAAGTCACCTCCTCCAAGCCCCCAAAGATAGTCTCTGTGAGTGACTCTGCCAACTGCCAGAGACCAACTGCCACAGAAAAAAACGAACTGACACTGTCTTAGCTCTGTTTGAAACTCCAATTCTTTCCTAAGCCAGCTTCTCGACTTCTTATCTGTAAACTAATATTACAAGACTTATTTTCTAATATCATCTTAATAATTTATGCTCTTTGAGCATATGGAGAGAGAAACAAAAATCTCTCCCATATGCTTGCTATTCTATGAAATTCTAAAATTATACCTAACATTATTATACGCTTATCTTGTCCTATACTTATTGCTACACCTATCTATGCTAACCTGCACTAGGGATATAAATCAAAGAAAAGAAAATTTCAATGAAAACATGCTTGCACAAATGCAAGTGCAAAACATACAGTTACAGAATTTCAAGATACAAAATACAAACTTTTGAAAAACTTTTGAAACAAAATACAGTTACAAAAAAATGGCAAAATTTGTCATTAGCATAATTTCACTCTATCTTTTTCTCCCATTCCCACCTACCTGTACCCCTCCCCCCTGTATCTCCAGTGCCATCAGATTGCTTTACTCTCCCAAATGTGTCCTTACCTAAGCCTGCTGTAGCCGCCAAACAAATCTATATTTCAGAATTTACCTGATTTACTCCATTAAAGTTCCCATTCCATAAGCATGATGATGTTAGCTAAAAGAAAAGGAAATTGAATTAATTCCTATCTTTGCACATATGGCTCATAATCTTTTACCATTTGCATTTTGAATTACTTATTACATATACTTATGAATTATACAAATTACTTTATTTGGTAAGAATTCAGGCAGTATTGGGGAAGTCACTATAGCCATAGTACAGAATCTGTCCAGACCTTCCCTAAGGCATAATTGCTTTTCATGCTTTATCTCTTCCTCTACTTTGGAACTTTTAATATTTAATTAGCTACAGTGACAGCAGTAGTGAAGACCCCAAGAGTAGAATAGAAACTAAGTTTGCCAAATACTGTCCTATCTAAGAAAAATGACTTCAGCATTTGTGCAGTTAATGGTAGTATAATAATACTGTGTTTAAAAAAATTTTTAATGTTGGCAAAGAATTTTATGAATAGGGAAATAATGTTATACTATATTTTCCAAAAATAACTTTGAACATCTATGTCTTTTGTCTTCTTTTGGGCCAATAGCATATCATGTCTGAACCTGAAGAGATCACTACCATGTCTGGACAGAAGCTTCCCCTGAAGATGTCTGTAGATTACATTTCTTTCTCAGCTCATACAGATTACCAGCAAACCAGTGAATTTATTCGAGCTTTAAAGCCTCCACATGTGGTTAGTGACTATTTCACTTGTGCCAGTTTTTTTTTTTAATTTCATCAGTCAGTAGCATTATAACCCTGTAGAATGATCTGATATGCAAAGGCAAATTTAGGATGAAATAAAAATAATTTACAGAATATTTTAAGACCACTAACATTTTAGATACATGCAAAATAGTATATTAAAAAAGTCTAAGATTTAGGTACATGCAAAACAGTATAAGTTCTCACTTAGCATATTTAGCACTATCTAAAAATAGAAGTGCACAAGTCGGTCGATCAACAAGTATTTATTGAACACCAATACTGTGCTGCTCTCTATAATAGGCACTCGGGACACAAAGAAAATAAAAGGCAAAATGATTCACTGCTCCTAAGGTTTTTATATTCTCTTTAGAGAGTTAGTTTTGTACATATTCTAAATTCATAAAGAATAAAAACAAAATAAATACTACATAGTGAAATACAAAGTATTGGTGGGGAAGGAAATGAAGTTTGAAGTGTTCAGAAGAAGTTCAGACCTTTTTTCAGGTAGAATTGGAAGGAATGTGTTATAGATAGAAGAGATAGCTGTCCAAAAACATGGAGATAGGATTTGAATGCCCTGTTTGAGGAACAGATAAAAGCATAGTTGGCCTATGTTGTAAAGTGAGCAGTAATATATATAGCGAGGAATAAAAGATAGGTTGGGAACAAGTTTTAAAGGATGTTAAAAGTTAAAAGCTAAACCAGAGAATTTATATTTTATTAAAGAAGTTACTGCAGCTTATTGAGTAAGCAAATGAAATGGGCAGATCATACTGGAAAAATCATAAATGGCAATTTGTGAATGGTGGGTTAGAGTTGCAAAGAGATTTGAGACAGGAAGCCCTTTGCCACAATCTATGCAGAAAGGACTGTAGGTCTGAACTAAGGTGTTGACTATGAGTAAAGTAAAAGGGTTGGATTCCCAGGTGTTGTGGAGATAGAAATGGTAAGATTTGGCATTCGATGGAGTATGTGGCATGATGGAGCATGAAAAGTCAACACTAAAGCTGTAGTTAAAAACTAGGAGTTTGGAATAATGTTGATGCCTTCAATAGAAATGGGTGCCCTCAACAAAAATGGGAAATTAGAATGGGAAGCAACAAATTCAGTTTTGAAAATGTATGATTTGAGTTATGTTATCTCTAGCATATCCAATTTAAAATATCCACTAGGCATTTAATATATGGGTTGCTGGGTGGTGCAATGAGTAGAGCACTAGACTTAAGTGGCTACTTCATTCTGTGTCTAGGTACTAGATGATTGGAGTACAAATATAAAAATGAGAGTCTGCTTCTCAGGGAGCTTTTAAACTGTTACTGATATCTCAGTATCTTCTCTTTCAGATATCTCAAGTGTAGATTGAGCCATTTTTTGGACATAGCCCTGACTGAAACTTATTTTCTTTGAATATAGTATAGTCCCTCAGCACCTTGAAAATTGTGTGTCAGCTCCAGCATGAATCTTCTTTGTGATTACTTACTGGTTCAGCTGCCTTTTCTATCTTTGTTTTCCATAAGGACATGTATATTTCTACTGGTAATAAAAGAAAAAATGAAATAGTTCCTCACCTCAGAGACATGAGGGACTGGAAGACAAAGAAAGTCTTCATGTTAGAAATGTCACTTGAGCAAAGTTTCAAAAAATGAGATTCTCAGGAATAGAAATGAGAGAGGAAAACATTTCAGGCAGGATGAACGGCAAAGAGATAAGAGATAACAATGCTGTCTGACAGCTATAGATACCATCATGGATAGAGCACTGGACCTGGCATCAGGAATATCTGAGTTCAAATTAAGCCTTAGATATTTACTACTAGCAATGTGACCCTGGGCAAATCACTTAATCCTGTTTGCCTCGGTTTCCTCATGTGGAGAATGAGCTAGAGAAGGAAATGGCAAACTATAGCAGTATTTTTGCCAAGAAAATCCAAATGGAGTCACGAAAAGTCGGTAATAGCTAGAATGACTGAAGAACAACAGCCCCTCCAAACCTGTGGCTTTTTACCCAGGACAGCTAGGTGGACTGATAAAAAGTGCTCAGGCTGGAGTCAAGAAGATTGATCTTTCTGAGTTCAAATCTGGTTTCAGATACTTGTGACTCTGAGCAAGTCACTTAACCCCGTTGGCCTCAGTTCCTATATCTGTCAATGAGCTGGAGAAGGAAATGGCAAAGCACTCCATTATCTCTACCAGGAAAACTCCAAGTGGACAAAGAGTTAGACTTGACTAACAATGACTCAACAATGGCAGAAAGTCAGCTTTGTCTGAACAATAGAGTGTGGGAAGGCAGATAATCTGGAATACGGTTCTAAAGATTATTCGGTCCTTGGTTGTGAAGAACTTTAAAAGCCAAACAAAGGAACTTCTATTGCAGTGATTCCCAAAGTGGGCGCCACTGCCCCCTGGTGGGTGCTGCAACGATCCACAGGTGGGGGTGGGTGGGATGTGATGGCCACAGGTGCATTTGGGGGCAGTGTGACAGGGGGCACTAAGTAATATTTTTTCTGGAAAGGGGGCGGTAGACCAAAAAAGTGTGGGAAGCACTGTTCTATTGGATACCAACTTCCCCATTAGAAAAAATGAATTGGAGGTTATTGCAGTAGTCCAGAGAGAAGTGAAGAGTGTTGAACTAGGGTAATGTTTGTGGACAGAGAGAGAAGGGGACAGATGGGAGAATTGCCATAGAGAGGAAAATGCCAAGATTTGGCCCCTGATTGAATGTGTCAGGGAGGGAGTGAAGCATTGAGGATAATGCCATGATGGCAGGCCTGGGTGCTTGTCACAGAAAAAAAGAAAGTTTGGGAATGAGTAGGACTAGAAGAAGGACTGAAGGAATACATACTGAGTATGTTGTTCCTGCAATAAGCATCACAGTGTAGTGGTTAAAGCACTAGATCTGGCTTCAAAAAGGCTTCAGTTTAAATCATGTTTCAGAAACTAACAGAGTGACCCTAGAAAAACCACTTAGTCCCTTTCTGTGCTTTAGATTTTTCATCTGTAAAAGGAGATTGAGGGGCAGATAGATAGTTCTGTGGATTGAGAGCCAGGCCTAGAGACAGGAGGTCCTGGGTTTAAATTTTGCCTAAGACACTTCCTAGCTATGTGACCCTGAGCAAGTCACTTAACCCCCACTGCTTCACCCTTTCTTAAAACCAATATATAACAATGATTCTATGAGAGGAAGTAAGGGTTATTATTAAACTTTTTTTAATTTTTAAAGGAGATTGAGCTTAGTAGTTTCTAAGGTTCCTTCCAGATCTAAATCTAAATTTAATGTACTAAGAAACTTTATAGAGTTTCTATAAACCCAACTTTAAAAAACTTTCACAGAAGCGGGAAAAAAAAGCATACAAATAAATGGAGAAATATTCAATACCCATGGCTAATCCATACCTATATAGTAAAAATATGCTGAGACTGCCGTCAGATAGTACATAGGTTTTAACTGCCAGTCACATTGTTAAGATGCTTTGTAGGACAAAACAGAAATAATAAGACTTCATGTATGTGGGAGGCCAATAAGAGAAACAGTCTCTCAAATAGATATTTTTATCTGGACCCCATTGAAAGCTACTCTGCTAGTCAGAGCCAGACAGGTTGGGCTATCTAAGATAAAAATCCCAGACTTCTCTTTTTTACCCTTTTTATGATCCACACCTTTTCTTACTGGAAAAACATTACAGTCTTATTGGAAAGCTGTAGGTTCCTAGCAAACCCCAGTAGTCAAGAGGTTAACATTCTCTCCTTTGCTCAGAAATACAACTGTTTTTGTTTCAAAAGTAGTTCAGGCAGCCAAGGCCAAATCTAGACAAAACCTCCTCCAGTGGGAGCTATTTGCCCCTGAGAAAGTATTCCCAGACTTAGTTTATTGATAATGGGCCAGCCAGAATTCAGCCTTGGCCTTGTTCTATTCTGAAGCCAATGAGATTTTTTTGTGTTTTGATATGATATAATCTGTATTTCTGCACAACTGCGAAGTTCCTTTGTGTTTGTGTGAATTGGGCTTGGTATACATTATAAAAATAAAATCCTAAGCTCATTGCAAGAGATGTAGAAGCATCTATGAGCTAACAGAAAGATTATCTCCTGTGTCCCTTTACTTTCTTATCAACTAAGCCATCCTTATCAGGTTATCAGGAGATGAAGAAATAGCTTTCAAAACATGTAGAAGAACAGATGGTTACAAATGTCTAGGAAAATAATGGAGAAAGGTAGGAATGCAATGGTTTTGGTATAACCAGTAATAAATTTATAAGTATCAAGCTGGTCCTGGATAAATAGGAAAGTTTATTAGTATAATAGGTAGGTAAGATTCAGAAGGAAAATATAAGAATTTCATCTTTGATAATTCCAAAACACATTAAAATAATAGGCAAGGACTGCTCAACAGGAATTGCAGGGGAAAATAGCAAACAAGCAAAAAAAGTACTTCTAAACCAGTGTATTATGCCATGTGCTACAGTTTATTAAAAATGTAGAAGCTACATGTATAAAAAGTCCTACTATTAAAAAGTAAAAGGACAGTTTAGATGGGTGAATTCCTACCCTGCGATGGCATAGGGAAAATATACAAGACCAAATAAGCTACTTCTATGTAAAACTAAATTACAAGGAAGAATAAGTTTGAAAGACTTAAGAATTCTAATCAGTGCAATCAATGATCAATCATGATTGTAGAGGACCATATGATGAAGCATACTACCTCCCAAATGATAAGCAAATCAAGACACCTTTTTCTAACATCACCAATGTGAGAATTTTTTTTTGTTTGACTGCATGTTTATTATAAGGAATTTGTTCCCCCATTTCACATACCACCCTCACCCTCTACTTTGGGGTAGGAAGGAGAAGGAAATATAGAAATAAAGTAGTAAAAAGAAAAACAAAGAACATTGGAAGGTCTTTTTGAAAATTGAACATAAGAAACCATCCCCTTCATCATTTCTTATAACACAGTAGTATTCTATCACATTATATATTATGTAACATGTTTGTCCATTCTTCATTTGATAGGCACCCTCTCAGTATCTAATTCTTTGCCACCACAAAAAGAAGTGCTTTTTGTAAATCCATTTTTAGAGATTGTTTTGCTTGGGACCTTTCCCTCTCTTAATCTACCCTTCTAATTCTTCTTTCTGTCTTTATACCATTATGCTACAAGGATGATGAAGGGAATAGTTTCAGAGAAATCTGAGAAGATTTAAATGATCTGAAGCCAAATAAAGTAAGCAGACAGAATGATTTATACAATAACATTATCATATAGATAACTTTGAAAGATTTAAGAACTCTGACCAGTTCAGTGACTGAGCACTTAGTGATACTCTCAAGCACAGATTAAATAAATTTTTTTTGCACATCATGCATACAGAAATTTGTTTTACTTAACTATACATGGTTATAACTGGGATTTTGTTTTTCTTACTCAGTGATGGGAATGGTAAAGGAGGTAGAAGGAGAAAAGATGGATTTTCATTGTCTTAAAAAAATGACAGTTTAAATGGACATTATTCAAATACTAGTTGAATAAGTGAATATTCTAAAACATGCAATATTTTTTCCGTCTAGATATTAGTGCATGGAGAACAGAATGAAATGGCAAGATTGAAAGCAGCCTTGATAAGAGAATATGAAGACAACGATGAAGTTCACATAGAAGTTCACAACCCTCGGAATACTGAAGCAGTGACATTAAACTTCCGAGGAGAAAAACTAGCCAAGGTATGAGGTTAGCATTCATTCTTAATGAAAATTGAAGATTTTCTTCTTGAGGTTATATGTTTCCTCAGAGAAGAAGCCAATTTTTAATCCACTAGAGATGATTTTATGGCATCTTTGTAAGATAAGCAAAACAGAATATAACCATTCAGCATTTTTTAAGTACCTACAATGGGTTAGATTCAGTGATAGGCACTAAAAGAGATACAAAGACAAAAATACTGGTCCTTAATGACATTAAAAATATCTGATGTTAGAATTGAATATGCTCTCTCTGTATGGCCTTAGGCAAGTTACTTAACCCCTCTGTGCCTCTGTTTCCTCATCTATAAAATGAAGACATTTTGATTAGAAATCGTTTGGTGCTGATTAGCCATTCTTATTTATACAGATTCCTGTTCTCATTCCACACTTGTGGCAATTAATGGCTCTTAAGCCATTCCTACAATGTTTAATTCAGTCACTATTTAACTCAGATTATTGCATTATTCCTTTTAAATGATTGTTAGCTAACTCTTCACAAGCCATAACCACTTCTTCCATTTCTGAAAATACAATAATAAAGGCTTTATATGTATGGGTATATTCAGTACTGCTTAAAACCAAGTACTATGTTAGCAAACTTTAATAATTGCTTTCTTTTTCTTATTTTTTGAGGTTAAGGGATAGGATATACTAATGAATTTTGAAATTTAAAACAATATTGATTTCTTATGGGTATTTTTGTGAATGTGGAGTAATTTATGAAGGATTATACATTTGAGATTATAATTTTTAATGAGGTAATATAGTGCTTTGAAGATTAAAAAGTGAAATATTCACAAGTGTAAAAGGGAATTCTTAATCCCTTTTCTAATTTAAAAGGAGTCCTGGAGGTCCTCTTACCATAGAGATGTGTAGGGATTAACTAGCCCACAGTGACAGGAAGTAGGAACCAGGGAGCCCCCCTGCCAAGCAAGGGTCAGTTGGTTGGGACCGGCAGTTGCTGTCAGTTGCTGACAGTTAGGGCTGGCAGTTGCAGGGAAGTTGGCTGCTGGGCATGAGTTGGTCATTGGGGGTTAGTGATTAGTTAGGGATTGAGAGAGATATATATTTTTTTATTTATATATATAATGGCAGTTATTAGCGGCATTATAGGTAGCCATAAGCATTTTTAAGTAGTAAACTAAATTGTTAACTGTTAGAAGACGCTAGAAGTTTTCTTTTCTCTGACTTAAAGGGATAATATTAATTTACAACTCTACTATATTCTCATTAAAACTTAAATTATTAAAAGCTGTTCTCTCTTTTTTGTCAAAATCCCTATTTTAACCCTTACACAAGCCATGACATTAAGGACCACAGGAAATCTATGTTCAGTCAGCACCTCTTCTGTAAAAGTCTTTTAAAGCTGCATTTAAGGAAAATTGCCTTTAATGATTGTTTGATATTATAAGTAGTAGTTATCTATATTTGTATAGATGTTAGCTTGACAACATTCTTTTCTTAGATGATTAATCAGGAAAGGAGGAACTAGTTCATGAGTACTATTAATAAACGTCTTTTCCTTGTCATTAGTGCTTTAGAACATGAGAAAATTGGTTCATAAGTAGAACATATATTAAGTGAATATTTCCTGTATTTGCTTCCAACACATAGGGTGTACTCTTCTATAAAATAACTTGTCATTTATGCTCTTTGGGAAAATTTTTATTTTTGAAAAGTTTTACAATTTTATGTTTTGAGTCTAGAATTTTATAGCATTTGTTTAAAAGGCGAGCATGGAGGAGGAGCTAGGTGGCTCAGTGGATAGAAAGCCAAGCTCAGAGATAGGAGTTCCTGGATTCAAGTCTAGCCTCAGGCACTTCTTAGCTATGTGACCCTGGGCACTTAACCTTCATTGCCTAACCTTTATTAACTTCTACCTTGGAACTCAGTATTAATTCTAAGACAGAAAGTAAAGATTTAAAAAATGAAACTAAAAAAGCTCAACATAGTAGAAAAGCTAAGGTCCATTTAAAAATATACGTAACTAAAATCACTTGTTTCTAGGGGGTTTATTAACAGAGTTATAGCTCAAGTCAAAATGTCTTTTAATAGCTTTTATTTACAAAAAGAGTGGAAAGAGTGAAAGTACAGAAATACAAAAAGAGGGTAGAGAAGATGCCTACCCTATCACACTAAATATTGCTCTGGTGCTCAGCTCAGCCCAGCAGGGCTAGTTAACCCTCAACTGGAGAACCCAGAGTTCCACCCACACAGCTTCCTCCAAGAAAGGAAGGCTTCTCAGAAACCAATCTCTCTCCAGACACCAGGAAAGGAAGACAGGCTACTCACTCACCCAAGAGACAGTCCAAGAGCCATGGTCCAAGTCCAAAATCACCTTCTAGAGGCAAGTCACCAAACAAAGATCCAAGCCAAAGTCTTCAGTGAAGCTCCCTTGAACACTACTAATGAAGACAACCTCCCAAAGACTATCTCCAGAAGACTGCCTGCAGAAGACCCCCCTCCAACTGAAGAAGTTCAGGGCTTTTATAGTGATTTCTTGTCCCTTCCCCTCTTCACAGTGGCCCATCACAGCTTCCAAATAGCCTAGCACTGCCCAAGGGGCAGTGTCTGTGGGATCCACTTCTCACCTCTGAAGATGTTAACTCTCATCATAGGCCTCTGAAGGTATCAACCTTTTTATCATAGGCTTCTAAAGGTATCAACTATTTTTTCATAGGATTCACAAGTTTCTGATGGATTGAATTATCACCCACTTTAGCAAATGACCTGGACACTTACTTAGTGTTAAGTAGGGGTGTTTTGAGTTCTGGAGTTATCACTCATTTTAGCAAGTGACTTGTGAATTCTCTTATTTGATGGCTAACAAAGTGTTAACTCAAAATAGACAAAGAGAATAAACAATTCCCTTTCACAAGTGCATTATACTAAATTATGAAAATGTATATATATGTCTTGCATACAAACCATTTCTGTGATACAAGAGGACTACTAAACATTTAATTGCTTCTTAAATTCCTTTGCTTTGACCAGTCTGGTGAATCAATTAACTGGGCCTTTACATTTATTCTAAATACAAAATTCATTTCGATACATTTCATTTCCTCAAATAAAAGGAATTAAAAGAAAAAGACAACCAAACTTTTTACTTATATAAATATGTCTTAGGAATATAAGGTGAAAAAGACCTTGAGGTTCATCTATTTACAAAACCCTTAGGTCTTAGGATTCCAAATCCAAAGCTCTTTCCACTAAGGATTTTTTCTACCTAATGAGTAGTTTTGTCCTGTTTTTAGATTGTGGTTTTAAATTAGTCTTGTGGATTCATTTAATTAATAATGAATTCATATTGCTATAATTTGTTTTTTAAACATGTATTAAATTTAACATATTAAATTACTTTTTCTGAATCCCCTTCTGAGCACCCTTCTGACATTGCTATTTTCACATGTTTCAGTGTCATTCCCCCCCTCCTCCACTATTAATACCTCTTTCTCTAGCTTTCACCTTCACCCAGTTATGAAGAGAGAATTAACTTTCCCTTTGTCTATTTTCAGTTAATTAATCAAGAACTTAAAGTACCCTTACTTAACACTTAGTAAATCACTAAGTAAGATAGTTAACAAATCACTTACTAGAAAAAGCTCAGGCCTCCAAAGGCCACAAGCACTGCCGCCACACGCCCCTTTCAGCAGTGCTAAGCAAATTGGGAAACTATTGGTTCCTGTGAAGTAGGGGAGCAACAGGAAGTGACGAGGAAAAAGGGTTATAAAAGACGAGACCTAAAAGAAGATTATTTCATTCCTTGGCGCTTTGGTGAGGAGACTCCTGGAGGAGGATTCTGGAGCTTTCTGCACTGGAGAGGCTTGCTGGGTGAGTGACTGGAGCAGAAGGAAGAGGCTTGCCTTGGTAGAACCCTTGCTGAAGACACTACCCCAACTCTATGTGGAGATCAGGATTTGAGGGAACCCTTCTCAGGTGATGAGCTGGACTTCTTCGGACAGAAATTATAGGGTATCTAGCTTAAGCAATACTTTCTACTTCCTTCCTACATTTCTCTCTTTTACTATATCTCTATTAAACTAAATTGTTAAGAGCAGCGACTCGAGTTAATTTTATAAACGGTGACCGCAATCTTATATTTCTTAACTCTTGTATTTATTCAAACCAGTTTTAATTTTTATATAATAAAACACTTCTTTAAAACAAATTATTTTAGTCAAGTAAAACAAATTCTTATATTGGTCATATTTGAAAATGTATGCCTCAAAAAACATTTTCCAAGTAACGATATGAATGGATATGAATAGGTTATTCTCAAAGGTTGAAATTGTAACTATCGGCAACCATATATGAAAAGTGCACCAATTTACTAATAATTCAAGAGACACAAATTAAGTCAATTATGAAGTTGCACTTCATAGTCATCAAATTGACGAAAATGATAGTAGTCAGAGGGGCCACAGAAAAACAAGCACCCAAATGTGATTTTGTGATCTGTGATTTGGTCCAGTCATTCTAGAAAGAAATTTGGAACTATGACCAAAAAATGTCACTAAACTGTGTGTACCCTTTGGCCCATTGATACAGTTATTAGGCCTTTCCCTTGCCTAAGCATTCTGGATGTATTGTCTTTCTGACATTCTTTTACTATCTTGGTAAGTATGATGCTACGGGTATGTTTTTGTGTTCATGAGATAGTTTATTGTTTTCATGATAAAAATGCCTTGAGGTCAGGATTTTCATTCTGAATATTTGAGGACTATCTGTCCTTTCTAAGATTCCCTTCTAATTATTATCTTCTTAAAAACAGGTTATGGGCTTCTTAGCAGATAAGAAGCCTGAACAAGGACAGCGTGTCTCAGGAATCCTGGTTAAAAGAAACTTTAATTATCATATTCTTTCTCCTTGTGACCTTTCCAGTAAGTACTTATTAAACAATCTGTTGCATTTTAAATATAAGTTGTTCTTAACATTGGAAGAAATAAAATAAGTTTGAAGAATTAAAAGACTCATAGTATCAGAAGCCTTGGAGCTGAAAAGGATGTTAGAGATTATATAATTCAAGTCCATTTATTTTAAAAATGAAGAAAGAAACCTGGTGCTCAAGCGAGGTTAAGTGATTGAACTATAGTATCTCCAATAATAATAAGACCATTTTCCAAGTTGAATTTTCACAGTTCCGTGATAAAAATATGTTCTGATGAATGATTAACTATACTCGGTGTCTTTGCAGTTCCTTTCTTTTCTCTGACAGTGGAACTTTCTTGCATCCCCAAAGTCATTTGCCCAAGGAAAATGGTTTTATTATCTTATCGGGGTATAGGCTTGTGTCTCTGGCCTCCAGTTCTATGAGATATAAACTATTAATATATGAAAAGGAAGATAGGAGTGATTGGCAGGGGAAGAGACTTAATGGCCATACCATGTGATAAAATAGAAAGAACATTGTATTGGGGGGAAAGAGTGCGGTGGTTTTAAAAATCCTGACAGAAATTGTTTTTCCTCTTACTGGTTTTATGTCCTTGGACATATGTTCAACAAACATTTATTAAGCAAAGCATCTATACTAGGTGCTGGAAGTCCATTCTAAGTTCGAGAGGTATACAAAGAACAAAAATGGGAGATGAAATGTCAGGTAGAGGGCATAGAAAGTAGGCCAACTTGGCTGGAACATAGTGCGAATATGGAACGAAATACAGGATCAGTCTAGAAAGATGTATATAAGGTCTATCAAGACTGCCAATCGGGCTGAGTGCCTCTGCACTGTGGAAGAGTCAAAGGGAGTTTATTTAATTAGATATTATAGATAAGAACAGGTGTTGGGGTGCCTTGTACATTTTGAACTGTTCATATTCCTAAAATGAAATTCATATTTGCTTTTCCTTTTTTTCTTCTCTCTGGTTGATATATCTATTTATAGACTATGTGGGATGCATATTAAGTGTTTTTTTTTTTTTAATGTTCTCTTTTTCTGTGTTCAGATTATACAGATTTAGCAATGAGCACTGTAAAGCAGATTCAAGCCATTCCCTACACTGGTCCTTTTAGCTTGCTATTTTATCAGCTACAAAAACTGACAGGTAAATATGGAAATTTGTTCTAATGACCATATATATAAGGTAATTAAAATTATTTTAAAATATGGTTTATTCTTTATTAGTGTGGATTTCATTGTCACCTCAACATTTAATGAGTGCTTACTAGGCGCCTGGCACACTGCTAAGCATTGGGGCTACCTAAACAAAGGACCAGTTCCATTTTCAAGGAACTTACATTCTACTGGGAGAAACAACATGCACATAAGTATATGGAAAATAAACTAAGGAAATTGTTTTTAGTGGTTGAAGGAAGGAGAAATTCCTTTGTTGGTTTGTTTAAATTGTCCTGCTCAAGTTACCAACTGCTTTTCCTTTTTAGTGAATACTTTGATAAGAAATGGTTGCCAGAAAATCCCATGGTACCCCTTTATCTTTGACTACATTAATTTTTTTAAACCAAATTTTTTTTCCCAATGAACAAAAATTTATTGTTTCCCCCTTATTAGGACTATTATATAAGATTTACAAAATATCCACGACACCCTCTCATCTCCCTCTGCCCCCTTTGAAAAAGAAAGAAAACGAAACCCTTATTACAAATATTCGTAGTTAAGCAAAACAACATTTACTCATTATCTATGTCTAAAAAATATGCCCCATTCTGCTTATTGGATTAATCATCTCTTTGTTAGGAGATGATTAGAATGTGTCATCTTTCTTTTTAATTTTGAATGCTTCATGAATTTGGATGTAATCCTTGCACAGAAACCATGCTAATTTTCTCTGTAAGGTTCCAGTTTTAATATATATGCTGCCAAATATTGCATCATTTAATGAAGAACTTCTGTAAATTCCCTTTTTTGTTAGCCATTAAAATACAGGCTTAATTGGCTAAAACTGAAAGTTAATATATATTTTTTGTTGCATGCAAAGTGATTTTTTAGTTTCTATCAAATATCATAAATAATTTTGGATAGCTGCATACATACCGACAAACATACTAAAGGCAATGGTCCTTCTTGCAATGATCTCCCAAAAGTCAGTGAGATGATGGTTCAATGAAAGGAACACTAGATTTGGAGTCAGCCAAACTTCCTGTTTCCTCATCTGTGAAATAAGTGAATTGGACTAGATGACCTTGATGTCACTTCTAGCAAAAAAATTAGAAACAAAGTAGCTACACATCAGTTGGGGGATTTCTAAATAAATTGTGATATATGAACTATTAAAATATTCTTGAGCTGTAAGAAATGCTGTTTATGAAGAATTTAGTGAGAGAGGACATGTGAATTGGATGTCACCCGAAGATCTGCTCTGTATTTTCTCTTTTCCCTTTCTACTCTCTCACATAATAATCTCATTAGTTCCTGTGGATTCAATTGTTATCTTCATGCAGAGGGATCTATTAATCCATTCCTAGGCTTCTGAGCCCTAGTCTTGCACCAACTGCTTGTTGGGCTTTTTGAACTAGATGTCCCATGAATATCTTAAACTTAACATATCTAGCACAGCATTCCATAATTCCTCTTCTCTTCCTTCCCCTGTTTTCTGAACTCCTCTTCCCTATTACCTTTGAGGCTACCACTATCCTTCCAGTCATATATACAAAACCTTGGTATCATCTTTGATTCTTCTGTTTCATCTCTCATTCAATCAGTTGCCAAAACTTACAATTTCTTTATCTACAACATCCCTCACATATATCTCTTCTCTACTCAAACAGCGGCTACCTTCATTCAAAGTTCAAGTCTCAAATCATAACTCCACCCCAATCCATCTTCCACTCAACAGCCAAAATCAAATATAAAATCATTTGGCTTATTAACAAACTGCCAATCTTCTTGCATTTCTACAAATTCAGTCTAGCCATGCTAGCTCTATTTTGTGCATATGGTACCATTTTTTATTTCCATAGCTACTTCAACACTTGGAATACTCTTTCTCACCTCCAACTCTTGGAATTCTTGGCTCCCTTTATAACTTGGGTTCAAGCATTACCTCCTTAAAGAGACCTTTCCTTGCCCTCTCAGCTACTAGGGCCATCTTTTGCCAAGATCACCTTCTATCTGCTCTTGAATTTATTTTGTGTGTTCTGATTTATTTGTTTTGTAGTCTTCATTCAAATGTAGGCTACCTATAGTTTTTGTTTTTTCTTTGTGTCGTCAGAAATTTACACAGAGCCTAGCATATCATAAGTGCCTTTTTTTTTTTTTTAAACCCTTACCTTCTGTCTTGGAGTCAGTACTGTGTATTGGCTCCAAGGCAGAAGAGTGGTAAGGGTAGGCAATGGGGGTTAAGTGACTTGCCCAGGGTCACACAGCTAGGAAGTGTCTGAGGCCAGATTTGAACCTAGGACCTCCCGTCTCTAGGCCTGACTCTCACTCCACTGAGCTACCCAGCTGCCCCCCATAAGTGCCTTTTAACTAATCAATAGAAATTCAAAATTATTGGGTAGATGGATAAAAAGGAACGCTATCCTGCATCATTAGTATAACATCATCTGCTGTATTGTAGAGTTTGTCATTATATATATATTCGTCCTGAATTCTGATTTAGGACATTATTTACTTAAGCAAGTCGGTGAACATTAAATAACAGTTATGTGCCAGGTACTGAGTTAAAAGCAGAGATATTAAAAAATTGTCCTTGCTTTCAAGGAGCTCATAGTCTAATGGGGGAGACAACATGTACAAATAAGATATACATAAGAAAAACTAAAGGTAACTGGAAAGGCTTCTTGCAGGCAATGAGGTTTTAGCTGAGACTTCAGGTAAGTCCAGAGGCAGAGAAGAGGAAAGAGAGAAGGTATCCATTCTCCCCCTCCTCGTCCCCCCCCCCCATCCCCTTCCCAGCATCTGAGGATATTTTTTGCTTACTCAGCCCCTCTTTCTAGCCACCCAAAGCAAGCACTTCCTCCACTCTCTAGGGTAATGCTGGGGGGAAAGAGGAGTCACAGACAGCTTGAATTTGCCCTCTGAGTGCTCAAAAAGTTCACTGAAGCTGGTATAGGAGATAGCCTTTGAAAAGGCTCAGCTAGGAGATGGAGTTTTTTATTCTAGAAACAGCAAGAAGGCCAGTGTCACTGAATTAAAGAGAATATGGGAGGAAGAAATAAGGTATAATAAACTGGAAAGTTAGGAAGGGGCTGTGTTAGAAGTAATTTGTGAAATAATGTATCTTCCTGATACATAATTTGTTATATTCATGAGGGTAGGAAATGTATTCTTAACCAAACAAGGGATTTAGGCAATTACAGAAGATAAAATATTTAATAATAAATTAAAGAATTCTCAAAAGAAGAATTGCAAACTATTAAAATGTGAAAAACTGCTCCAAATCTCTAATAATAAGAGAAATGCAAACCAAAACATCCCTAAAGTTTCATCTCACATCTAGCAAATTATCAAAAATGACAAAACATGGGAATAGTTGATGTTGGGTAAGTTGTTGGAAGATAAGGCACACTTAGGGCATTATTGGTGAAAATATGATAGCACAACCATTTTGGAAAGTGATTTGGTCTTGTGTAAATATAATGATTAAAATACCTATACACTTTGACCTACGGATTTCACTATGAAACATATGGCCCAATGAGTTGAGTTGACAAAAAGATGGACTCTATATCTACCAAAATATTTATAATTGCACTTTTCCTAGTAGCAAAGAACAGGAAAAGTAGGTTGCCCATCAATTGATATTGATAAACAATCTGATACATGAATTTTATGGTATTATGTTGTAAGGAATGATAAATATGAATATAATAACTAAGCTATGGCCCCAAAGAAAAGATAAGATGCTTCCCCTCTACTTCTGAGGTGAAAGATCCATAGATGTCAAAGGTCGCATATATTTTCAATTTTTTTTTTGAGCCACTAAACATTTTTACTTCTTTCTCTTTCTTTTTTAAAATACTGTTATATAGGATAGCTCTGTGAGGTAGAGAGGAAAGGGATACAGAGATAAATAAAGAAACTAAAAATCAGGAAAATGTTTAACAGAAAATTTACATTTATAGTTGAACTGTGTTTTCTTTTTTTCCAGGTGATGTAGAAGAAATTGACATTCAGCAAAAACCGGCTTTGAAAGTGTTCAAAAATATTACTGTAATACAGGAACCAGGCATGGTAGTATTAGAGGTAAGCATGATTTTAAAAAAGATGTTCACTTATAAAATTTGGAAGACAATGAGACAGTTCCATGAAATTAGAAAAAATTAAATATCCTTACTAATATAAACTTTAAGGCCAACCTACTTTAAATCTAAGTTTCTGTAATAATAATATTAATAGGAATGACTGTTAAACAAATTTTTAGTTCACACATTGGATATAGAACATTTAAATCCCTAATGCCACCTTACTATGTCTCCAGTTATCTCAGGCCATATTGGAACTCTAGAATTGTTCTAGAATTGATGTTTTAAAAATAAATTTATATCATACAGTTTTCTCATTGGATGACATTATTAAAAAAAAACAATGCCCCAAACTCCAGGAGTACTAGTCATCTTTGACTTATATGTATATACTTCCTAGTAGTGGAGTTTCAACTTAATGAAAACAGGATAGTAGGAACCCAGACAGAAGGGGAAGTTATATTTACAGAATTAGATTTGTGCTAAAAAAGTAAACCCTAGAACTACATTCCTAAAATGATCATCTAGATCAGTGATGGCAAACCTATGGCATGAGTGCCAAAGATGGCACACAGAGCGCTCTCTGTGGATGTACAGCTGCCCTCTTTCCCACCCACCCCATCCCAGTTCATTACTAGAAAGGCAGAGGTACTTGGGTGGAGCTACTCTCCTTCCCCTCTCCACCATAACCTGACGACATTTTTTCACATCATCCACCCCTCTGCCCAGCAGCCCAATGGGAGCTCTTTCTCTCTCCCCTGTGGTGGGATAAGGGGGAGGGCAGGGCAAACCTGGCACTCAGTCTTGGGGATGGGGAGTAGCCCAGCACTCCCACCTCTGAAAGGTTCAATTACACTCATACTTTCTCAAGCATATAAGTATCAGTTGTAATGAGAATAGAAGTCAACCAATGAAAGTCTCTAAATTACTCTTCCTTGGTTGGATAAGTAGAAGTAACCCATGTTACTTGTAACCCATGTACCCATGTGAACAGGGGGTTTTTTGTTTGGGGAGAGGAGGTTTTTTTTGAGCCTTACCTTCTCTTTTAAAATCAGTAAAAGGGCAGAGGGAGGTGGGGACTAGGCAGCTGGGTTTAAGTGACTTGCCTAGGATCACATAGCCAGATTTGAGGCCAGAAAGGACCTCCTGTCTCCAGGTGTGGATCTCTATATACTGTACCACTTAGCTGTTCATATGAGCAATTCTTAAGACAAAATTGATTCTTTTTTTGATTACTTGATTACTAAGATGTTTGTAAACATTCTACTACTTAATATGTAGATGACTTTAGAGATGGGAACAAAATCAGTTTTAGAAAGACCAGATCATAAGGGATGAAAAGTTAGAATGGCATTTTTGAAGAAGTGAAAAAAATATTGTCCTAAAAATGGTGCTTTTAAATACTTGGACAGAAAGCACCATAAATTACACTTTATACAATACACATGCATACATGCATGCTCACTGTGATTGGCAACAAGTAGCTTGAAGGGGGTGTAAATGGGATGAAAGGAACCTTTTTACTAAAGCTTTTTGATTGCATTTAAGATGACATAGCAAAATAGAAGTAATAGCTTGGTTTGTGTTGTTATAAAAACAGAATATCCAAAAAGAGAGGAAAAACTTAACTATTATAGAAGTTTTTATAAAGGTGTTTTTCTTTGTTCTGCTTTGAAATACATTCCTATTTTTTGTTATTTGCTTTGGATTGGGATGGGGGAGGGTATGTATTCTGTCATTTGTTATCTTTTGCAAAAATCACAAATCTACTATAGTGGATGTTTTAAGCTTTTTCCCCCTCTAACAGACTCCTGACTGGTGAAACCAATGAATTCCTCAGAATAACATTTTTAAAGGTATAAAATGCTTAGAATTATAAAATAAACCAGTTCCCAAAATAGAGTTATCAACATTAAAAACAAATTCATGTACTCCCAGCTTTAGATTTCCCTGTGCTAGAACCTAATAATCCTGTTTTTTTAACTTAATGATTTTTTTGTATTCTGGAGTTTTTTCCCAGTGAAGAGAAAGTTTCAGAAACTGCTAAGGGCCCATTTATCTAGTGGTAATTCAGTCACTGTACAAAGTTTAGGAATATATCTTTTGGGAATTAGAGCTAAAATATTAAAGTTTACTGCATTAACTTCTTTCATTTGGGGTCAGTATCCTTTAAATAATTAAAGAGAATATGACGGAGTGACACCAGAAGACATAATCGGACCTAGATCTGAAGAAGTAGGCAGCAGAAATTTCACCTAGCACTAAATTTAAAAGAAGAGTTTTAGGTTTTTCAGTGTCCCTATAAAACAAAAATTAAAAGTATTAAGTGAGAGCAAATATGGGATTATAGAAAGAAAGTAAGCCCGAGAGTTAGGACAACCATACTGGTTTTGTGACCCTGAGAAGTCACTATTTTCAACATCCAGGCAACTAAGTCTGTCAGTTCCTGAGAAAATTGCCATCTGCAATGGGAGGAAATGTTCCCTCCCTGTACACATATAATCACAGGCTTAGTCCTGTCAGTCCCAGCATTTATTAAACGTTTTAGAAAATTAGAAGACTTCAAAGGACTGAGAATTAGTGACCATATGTAGCACCCAAATATTCTAAAATAGTCAAACCAACTCTATTACTATATTGATTGAGCAACTCAGTAAAAACATTAGAACCAATAGCCAATTCATATGTGTAGTGGTGGTTCTGGTCATTGTGACCCTTTGTTAATTCTACTGTTTGTTTTACAGTGGTTAGCCAATCCTTCTAATGATATGTATGCAGATACAGTAACAACAGTGATCCTCGAAGTTCAGTCAAACCCCAAAATACAGAAAGGTACAAAAATATTTTTATTAAGTTTTATTAAATATTTTAAATGTATCATTTATGAGAAATGTAATATATTTATTATAATATACCAGTATGTCTTACACTGGTATTTATAACTCAAAAAAAAAAACAAACCATAATCCAATAATATGATCATTTATTTAGATCCAGAAGTGTCTTTAGAGGTTGTGGTTCATTATTTTGCAAATGAGGAAACCCATCATTCAGGGATGGAAGTGACACTGAATTTTCTTAGCTGTTTTTATATACAAAATTGAAAAGGCTTAAAGTATAATCTCATCAATAAATGGTGCGTTGTCCAAAAATCATCTTAACTTTATGTGAAAAGGCATACTACCAGAAAGTTGGCCTTTAGGTGATGAATTATTTGGCAGTAGCGACTAGTGAAACACAATGAAATATAAAATGACTTTCAGTCCTATATACTTCATAATGATGGTGGCAAATTGTCAGAAAAGGGTTTGAAAAATCAAGGTTTTTAGACTATTGGATAATTCAAAATAGGGGGTCCTTATCCAACAATTGGCAAATTAATATAGTTCTCTAAGACTGAATGAATATATCCGCATTAACATCCTTGGTATAAATTTGAAGATTTAAGTAAGTTGTGGTTAGAAGCAAAAACTGACTCATGTTCTCCCTAGAGAGGCAAATAATGACAGTTTATTTTATGTAACATTTGACCATTTTGTCATTCATTATTTAGGTAGCCCTTTGGCAGTCTGGGGAAACTTGTGCTCCCCTGAAAAACTTTTTAAATGCATAAAATAAAATACATAAGATTATAAAGGAAATTCAATTATTGAAATATAATTTTTTAACATTTTACTTTTAACATTCTTTTTTAAAATTTGAGCTTAATATTCTCTGCCATTCTTAACTCCTACCCCATCCACTTAGGCAAGCAATACAATATTCATTATACTTGTGAAATCACATAAAATATATTTCCACCTTAGCTATATTTTAAAAAAAGGAAAACAAAGTGAGAAAATTATATTTCAGTTTGCACTCGAGTTCATTAGTTCTTCCTCTAGGTGTGGATTGCTTTTTTTCATCATGAGTCCTTTAGAATTGTCTTGGATTATTGTATTGATCAGAGTATTTGATATACTTATAAAGATATAGAAGTCTTACCATTTATCTTCATTTGTAATGTACTTTAGTTACATATATTACGTTATAAAATACATGTAATATACTTTGATTATATACATGAGGAGAAAGAAACACTATGAATATATTTGTGGTGTACACATCATCCTTTGCAAAGCATTCTTTGAAAACTAGCCTCTATGAAAAGCTTAACAAAATTCTTTAAACTGGATTAATACACAGTAGCGTCCATGACGAAGTTCAGAGGGGATGACTTCTTTAAAATGCTATTGCGGGACCCTTACCACTCTTCCACCTATGAGACAATACACCGAAAGTACAAGGGTTTAAAAAAAAAATGCTATTGTTGGGGCAGCGGGGTAACTCAGTGGATTGAGAACCAGGCTTAGAGACTGGAGGTCCTGGGTTCAAATTTGGCCTCAGACATTTCCTAGTTGTGTGACCCTGGGCAAGTCACTTAGCCCACATTGCCTAGCCCTTACCACTTTTCTGCCTTGAAACCAATACACACTATTGATACTGAGAGGGAAGGGAAGGGATTAAATTTAAAAAAAAAATGGTATCATTCTTTAAATTCTTTTGCTGGCAGATTGTATTAATAAGCACCAGAGTGCTCTCAATGAAAGTCACAACCACTCAAAAGAGTCTGTCCTAATCATCCTCATAGGAAGAATTAAATAACTAAATAAAACCTCCATTCCATACTGCTACCTATAATCAGCTGGATAGTGTATTGAGTCAGTCCATTGGAACACCTATTTTGCATAGATATTACAGAAGGCTAGTGAGGTAGATGGAGAACCGAATAGAAAAAGGAAAGCAGGCCCAATTGCATTTAGAGATTTTTAAGTACTTTTCTATGATCATAAGCTTTTTCTGACTGAAAAATCTATCTCTTTTAAATAAAATATTCTTGTTAAGCTACATGGTTCTAAAGCTGTCAGGCATATCAGCACAAGCTTTCATGGCTGACAGAATCAAGAGTGTAGAAGACTGAAAACACAGCAGTTGTGTTTGTTAGCTCATTGTCACTAGTAACTTATCCATAAGAAATACTATCCAGAAAAGAGGTACAATGAGTAAAAATAAAAGATCTCTGGCCAGATTTCTGGAGGAGAACCTATGGAATTTTGAAAAAATTATAGGAAGGCCTCTAACACATTAGATAGGTAGATCCTCAACTAAGGATCTCTGGGAGTGCAAAGATAAAAATTACCCAGTAAGAACATGATGTGCTTCGTTGGAGAAAGTAACAACCTTAGTGAGATCACAGATCCACTGAAGTATATTGTGCCTTAGACACAGTACTTGGGTTTAAGTCCTATCTTAGCTGCTTGCTAGTTTTGTGACTGCAAGTATAACAGTAAATGTGTGTTTAAATGGGCAGTATTTAAGAGAAAGGCACTTGAATTAAATGACCTCTAAGGCCTCATCCAGATCAAAAAGTTGTTGCTTGTTATTTCTGTAATATATTATTCTCTGTGAGCATCATACTCTGCTCATTGTGATTAAGAACCTGGGTTTCTTGAAATTTGTGCCAGTAGAGTAAAAGCCCAAGTGCTGCAAGCTAGAAAAGTATTAAGTACCCAGGGATTTATTTCACATCTCTTATCTAGCTATAATGAGTTCCTTCCAGCATAGCACCTTCCAATGAAAACTTTTCCAGTTTTCTTAGGCCTTATTTCCTTCCACATATCCTTCAGCCCAATGACACTGGACTCCTGCTCTTTCTAGAACAAAAAAAAAAAAAAAAACCCTGTCTCCCAATTGGACATTTTCAATGGCTATCTTTTAAAATCTTAACTTTATGTATGAAGCCTTTCCCTCTGAGTTTATTTTTTGTTTTTCTTATATGTATTTTATTTGCACACATTCGCAAATTGTCTCCTCCATTAGACTTCATGAGCTCATTACCAGAGGCCTGACTACTAGGTAATAAGTAATTTCAATTACAGCAACTAGTGAAGTTGGTCTTCAAAGGGAGAGAAGAAATCATGAGCTGCACTGATGAGAAAGAACCCTTAACAATGAAATCTTGGGTTTTTAGTGTATTCTCTTATTTTTACAAGGCTCTAGTGATAATCAGTTATTAGTATATCATTTCTACTTTTAATATTTAACTTTCTTCCTTAGTATCACAAGCTAAACTTGGTGGTGAGTAGTAATTTTTTTCTCCTAAAGAGCTAAACATTTTCTTTTGTGTTTTTTCTAGTCTTGTTTATTAGTTTAAAGCCCATCTGCTATGTCTAATAATCTTATTTATGTGTACTGTGCAAACCAATACTCATTCCTTAGTTTATGCATTGAAAAAATATTTGTTTAGTGCTCACTGTGCCAAGAAAGATTATATGAAATGACAAGTTTTGTCATTGGAATGCTTTCATCTTTGGTACTCTACTGACTGATAGCTATTCCAAAATTATTATTATCATACACAATGGAAACAGAAGAAATAATAAATTATACTCCTAACTATTTATATGTACTATCTATAAATTATATTATTTATAAACTAATTATACTCAAACCAGTAAAAAAAAGTTTTCAACCAATTGGCAGCTTAATACTGCATACAGATAGAACAAGACCAGCAATAATGTGGCATCAGCCTATCATTTAACTAACTCAATCCATACCATACTTAATGTTTCTCAGTTCTTTTTTGTGGAGCCTAATTAAAACTTGATTTTTTTTTTCCAGATATTTTTACGTGCTTTTCCTTAACAAAATAAAATGTTCGTGTGTGGGTGGGTGGGTGTGTGTGGGTGGGTGTGTGGGTGTGTGTGTAACACATATATGATATCATTGTCATAGGCCAGTTACTTAATCCACTGGGCATATCTTTAACCTCAAGATTTATTTCTCCTGATCTTCCATTGAACATGGAAGACTTTTCTAAATAGTTGCTTTTATGTTAATTTACTCCTTTTTAATATGGCATCTGGCTGGCTATGTCAGTGTGCTTTGTATTAATTAAAATTTATTGAAAGCATGTACCTGCTTGGTTAATCTATTCAGTATCATATAGATAAAGATATTTTGCTCAATAGGAATTGATGATTTTGGGTTTCCTTAGCATGTTTCAGAATGTTCTTCAAAGTGAATGATCCTTAACATTTTATTGATGTGACATTATCATAGATTTCACTTGAAATTATTTTCTTGCTTTTTTTTTCAATTATATGCACAATATAGAATAGCATTTTCATGTCAGATCAGTATGTAACATTTTCTTTAAGATAAAAAGTGAGTATTGTAAAGGTGCAAATATGATTAGTATAACAATTTGAATTAAATTATCAATATTTATTTCTTCACTGTGGTATAATCATCCTATCATTTAGTTTATATATACTTCAGGAATCCATGTTTTTATCAGTGAGTAGAGCCTGTTCTTTATGAATTGCTTCATACAAAAATCAGTGCCTTATTGCAAGAGGTCAGCCTCTGCAATTTCTGGTCTGGTACTTTGAAGCCTTTCAGCTTCATGGTCTTCTAGAACTTGTTCTCATTTAACATAGGTTGTTAGAATCTGGGTCACCTCCATGCCACAGTGAGAACATGAGGGGAAACCATCTGAATGCTTGTCTACGTATAACAGTCTTTTCTCATGATAGTGACAATGGATTCACCACAACACCACCTCAGCACTCAGTGGGCTCTATAGGAAGAAGTTGAAATGACACATAAGAAGATGGGGTTGATCAGAGTGGCTGGACATGACCCAGAAGTCTGTGTTGGAGGAGACACAATTTTGAAATAATAACTGACATTTATAACAACAAGGTTTACGAAAAGCACACATTATTTGATCCTCCTAACAGTCCATTGAGATAGATAATACAATTAGTATTATTCCCCTCCCCCCCCAACCACCTTTATTGATTGGGTATGGGGAGCAAATTGATGCCTCAGTGGATTGAAAGCCAGGCCCAGAGACCTTAGAATCAATTCTGTGTATTGTTTCTAAGGCAGAAGAGCGGTAAGGGCTAGGCAATTGAGTTTAAGTGACTTCCCCAGGGACCCACATCTAGATTTGAACCCAGGACCTCCTGTCTCTAGGCCTGGCCCTATCCACCTAGCTGTCCATAGTGCATTGAATTTTAAGACCGTTAGTATTTCTATTGTGGTTAGGCTAAATACTCCTGATGAAATGGACCAAGAACTAAATAGAAGGAAGAACAAACTGGTGTCATTTGTGAAATTTTATACAGTACTTTGTTCCAAGGAAACAAATTTGATGCTTTATTACTGCAAATCATAGATTTTAATAATCAGGATTATAAGCTACAAGTGAAAGACACATGGGTATGAATAGAATGTAGTGGATCACCAGTAGAAACTCACACATAAGTGGTAAAAGATAGGGACTGAACCTGTTTGATAGTACAAGAAGGCCTTGGTTGTGAAAGTACTAATAGAGGTCAGCACCTTCTCTGTAACCTCTAGCCTTAGAGTTCCTTAGAATATTGAGGGACTAACTGATTTTTCCAAAGGCTCGACTACTATGGGTCAGGTTGAATTTGAACCTAGGTCTTCCTGCTCCAAGGCTAGTTAGTTCTGTATCCACCGTGCCATAATGCTGTTTCTTTACTATTAAGGAAATGAGTGAACTTGTCATAACAAAGGCAGCCTCAGTGCAGTACTCAGACCAACAAAATGTTAAAAGTTCTTTAAAGAGGCCTCCATCTCAGTGGGTCAGTCCTCTGTAGAGAATTTAAGAGAGATGAGGAGTAAGAAATGTATAGAATGGATTAAAATCTGCTCTGATGGAGGAAATAACTACATTCATGAAACCATGGATCCATTCAAGTATCAAAGCATAAGTGATGTAAGTATTATCCCCTTTGAATGGGGATGGAAGGACTAAGCATTTATCAAGCATCTACCATTGCCAGGTCCTGGGCTGCAAATATTACCTCATTTGGTCATTTTAAAGGTGAAGAAAGTGATTAGACTGAGAGAGTTTGAGTCCTGTCCATAGTCATATAGCTGTTAAGTAATTCAGCTGAGATTTTGTGTCTTGTAAAGGGCCAGTAACAGGAAAACTGAGGCACATTTTCTCTGAGCAAGATAAATACAGCTGTTAATAAATTAGGTTACTCTGGCAACCTCAGCAAAGCCAGCCACCCTAATGATGCAGGGAAAAAAAATATCTTTTATAGAGACACAGGAAAAGAGGAGGTGAGGGAGTCGTGGGGAAAATGGGTTGACCTTCAGGTGTGGCTGATCACTGCCCCTCTGACAATTTTCAGTCAAATCCTACTTCTCTTGACTAGGACCCCATCTGAGGTTTTCTTGACAGATACTGGAGAAGTTTGCCATTTCCTTCTCCAACATATTTTATTTTTTTTTTAACCCTTACTTTCCTTTTTGGAGTCAATACTGTGTATTGGCTCCAAGGCAGAAAGAGTGGTAAGGGTAGGCAATGGGGGTCAAGTGACTTGCCCAGGGTCACATAGCTGGGAAGTGTCTGAGGCCAGATTCGAACCTAGGACCTCCAGTCTCTAGGCCTGGCTCTCAATCAGCTACCCAGCTGCCCCCTGCTTCTTAGTAATCTTGGCAAGAAAATCAGAACCACCCAAATTAGGACCACCCAGTTAGTTGTTCCCTTGGGGAAGATCAAACCCTAATTTTCTGCAAGGACTAAAGAATTGTCTTGGGAGAGTGAGACATCAAGCAGGTAGCTTGTTGACAGTCCTGGGTTAGACTGATTAGCAAGTAAATGTCCTAAAGCCTTACTCCCTTTACGCCAGGGAAGCCAATTCAGCCTAGGACAGATCACATTTTTGAGGGAGGTAAGTTCAATCAGATACTGACAGTTCTAAAAATCAATGCAATGTAAATATTAATCACATTGTAAAATCAATACAAGAGAAACTAGAGGTAATATTGATTTTTATCTCTCACAATTGAACCTATGTTTCTAGACTTCCAACTCTTAATTTCTTTTCCACTATCCTCTCTGTGTCCAATTTGAATTGTAAGCTGCTTTAAGAAAAATGCAATTTTCTCATTTTCAAGTGGAATGCATGTTATATGTAATTTTCTGCAAATTGAAATTAATTGCTTATAGAAATAGAAGATAGATTGAAAGAATCTTTAATTTGAAAATATTTTTAGGTTAGATTCCCTTTCTTACAGGCATTAAAAAATTATGAATTAGTTACATTTTACATTTGTTTGCCTTTGATGGTAGCTTATTAAGATCAACCTCTCTATTTTTTAAGACTTGATGAGAATAAATCATGTACAACATTATATATTCACATATAAATTCTACTAAATATAGGCTGGACTTTTAGAAAGTAGCAGTCTTGTGAGGCTTAAATATGTTTTTTCCTCAATATATGTGAAGAATGCTTATAATTTTCCATTATATATTTGGTATTTACATTTAGGCACTTTAACGTGTGCTAATTGATCTTCTTATTTAGTTGGAAAAGGAAATAAATCTCTTTTTTTTTTTCTTCTAGGTGCAATACCTAAGGGACCAAAAAAATTAGAACTGAATGTTTACAGCAAGAGATTGGAGATTATGCTTCAGTAAGACTTTTACTTTATTTAATGTTGTTGAAAGTGAATGGTTGAAATACTGGCCTTTTAGTAGACTTGTTTTAGCTCCAATTCTGTCATCTAGTTTTGTGACTTTGGTTGGCCATGGTATAGTAGAAAGGATACTAGATTTGGAGTTAGGACCTGGGTTTCAATTCTAGCTTTGCTGCTTTCTGCCTTTGTGACCTTAGACAAATCACTTCCCTTCAGCCCTAGTTTCCTCATAATGAGGGGAGTTAAGTGAATCTTTGCAGTGAAATCAGTGTATTAATACTACCTTCATCATTAGAATTTTTATGTTCAGCAGTGATTAAGGGCTTTTGCTGTGTGCTTAACACTTGATTAGTTCCTGAGTTTGTATCCTCAATTTCTGCCTTCAAGTAACTTCAACTAGTTCCTAATCTTATAATTAAACCATTGCCTAATTTACATCTCTAGGCGTAGAGAAAGGAGGGTCCTGGGTTCAAATCTGGCCTCAGACACTTCCTAGCTATGTAACCCTGGGCAAGTCACTTAAACCCTATTGCCTAGCCCTTGTTTATAAGACAGAAGGTAAGGGTTAAAAAAAAAAATTTACATCTCTACCTTTTCTGTAAGAGTAACGTAAGATACTTTATCCAACAGTTGGATAAAAACCCAGGTAAATTTTATCAATAATATTCTTCAAATCCATTATTTTGGTAACTAGGTCAAAAAGAAAATATGAGATGTTCTTGATAAAGCCAATGTGGCTTTGTCATCCTAGGTTCTTTGCCTAGGTGTTTACCAAAAGTTTCTTTAATAGTTCATTCTAGAGACATTTAGATTGCTTGGTGAATAGAAAGTCAGGCCTAGCCTAGAGATCCTTGGTTCAAATTTGGCCTCTTCCTAGCTTTGTGGCCCTGGGCATATCATTTAACCCCAGTTGCTTAGCAATAAAAAAGCAAAAAAAAAAAAAAAATCAAACTGATATTTTGTATCCTTTCTAAAAAAGAAGATTATGGGTTGTTGGGGTTTTTTTTTTTTAATTCTTCAATCTAGATTTTTGCCAGGACTCAAAATCAGGCTTACTAATCTATATTTTTGTAGTCTTATAGTCTCTCTTTTTTTTTTTTTAAGAGACCTGTGGGAACACCCACCTTCCCCTTACTCCCCCCATTAATGATCTTCCAGGTATTACTGGCAGTTTTGCAGCAGTAACATTTGCTGGCTTTCATTACCCAGGGTAGTAGTTTGTCTGTATTAGGTGGTTTGAATTAATCAAGCAGCTTTTTGTTTTTTAAATAATTTTATTTTTAAAATATTTTACATGGGGCAGCTGGGTAGCTCAGTGGAGTGAGAGTCAGGCCTAGAGATGGGAGGTCCTAGGTTCAAACCCTGCCTCAGCCACTTCCCAGCTGTGTGACCCTGGGCAGGTCACTTGACCCCCATTGCCCACCCTTACCACTCTTCCGCCTATGAGACAATACACCGAAGTACAAGGGTTAAAAAAAAAAAATATTTTACATGGTTACATTATTCATGTTGTCTCCCCAGAGCTGACAGAAAATTTCAGAGTTTTACATGTATTATTGTTCAAAATCTATTTCCATGTTATTCATTTTTGTAATGGAGTAATCTTTTAAAACCAAAATCCTCATATCCACATAAACAAGTGATTAAATCATAAAGTCCGCACTGCATCAATACCTGGAGGTCTTTCCAGGTCACGTGGAATTCCTCCAGTTCATTCCTTTCAGCACAATAGTATTCCATCACCATCAAATACCACAGTTTGTTTAGCCATTCCCCAATTGATGGACACCCCCTCATTTCCCAATTTCTTTGCTGCCATGAAATCACAACTATAAATATTTTTGTATAAACAGATCCTTTCCCCCCCCCCCTTTTTTATAAATCTCTTTGGGAAACAAACCTTGTCATGGTATTGCTGGATCAAAAAGCATTTAAAGTTCGTTGGGCATAATTCCAAATTGCCCTCCAAAATGGTTGGATCAATTCACAACTCCACCAATAATGCATTAGTGTCCCAATTTCACCACATCGCCTCCAACATTTATTATTCCTCTTGTTCTCCTTACTGATACTGGGTATAAAGTACTTGTTATTCTGGCCTTTCTAATCCAATCAATCAACAGACATTTAAAATCATTCTCATATTTTACAAAAATTGGCAGGATGAGGTTTGAGCAGCTGTCTTATCTGCTTTCAGTTGTAAATGTTCCATCTAGCCTGAGCCATAGGCCTGACCTTTCTTTGGTCCTCTTTAACCATAGCATAACTTCAGGCAGACTTTTTTGCTGTCCCTGACATTCCTTACCAGCCTCAACTCATTCAGTCAGCCAGCATTTATTAAGTACTTTCTAGATGCGAGGCACAAAGAATACTGTCAAGGAGCTTAAGTTCTAAAGGGGAGGCCACAGATGTAAAGGGAGCCTTCTTCACCCTTTATGCCCTAGCTTAAAAGTTCTGCACTTTTTTGATGTCTACTAACTTTTCCATTTTGATTTTAACATTTTTGTTTCAAGGGACATATTTGGAGAAGAATGTGTAAGTGTTAAAGAAGGATCTGTCCTAAGTGTCACAGTGGATGGAAAGACTGCCAATATATCCTTGGACACGCGAGTATGTATATTGTTGAAAGCAGCCAATCCGTCTACTGCAAGTGATATTCAGAGAGTTTCTTAAGCACAGAGAAGATCCTTAGCACATGCACGTTCTCGTGCTCTACAAATTGAGAAAAAAGGGTGTGTGTATACATGTGTAGGTTTGATGAATTAATATATTTGAAAGTTTCTTTAAAGCCAGGGAGTCTATTGCTTTTTTCTGAGCAGTGAGATTTGAATTATTGTGATAACCAACTCCTTAGATGTTAGTGATTTCAAATCAGATTTAGTCTAAATGGGCTGATTGATCATCTGCTCCTTTTACCTTATCCTAACTGCAGAATTTAACTTAAGGTATATGTTCATTATCTTTTAGACAGTTGAATGTGAAGAAGGAAGTGAAGATGATGAATCCCTTCGAGAAATGGTAGAACTTGCTGCACAAAGACTCTTTGAGGCTCTCACGCCAGTTCATTAAAAACTGTATTCCTGTGTATATTAAAATATTTTTAATCTTTGATTCTGTTTCCATTACTTTAAAGAAATAACACTTTCGTTTCCCTGGAATAGCCTATATATTTTATGACAGAAAAATATCTATTTTGAATATCACTAATACATTATACTTTAAAGGTTTGGTGGTATCAAGAATAGAAGTTTCATCTACTGATGCAGATTGCAGCCCCTCTCCACCTTATCTGGTCGTCCTAAACTTCTTTTGCCAAAAAAAAGTTCATCACCTCATGGCCAACCTATTTAAGTACAAGTTATTCTTTCAGCAATGTAATTGTAAGTCCTTAGAATCTGCCTAGGTCCCAGTGACTACAAATGTTATCTTAGTGTGTGACTTCTTACAGGGAAGAAGTGAAATGCATGTGTTCCATTTTTATATGAGCATGCAAATCCTCATTTGTTCTAGCAATTACTGTGAACAGTTGTTTATCTTATTCATTCCCTTTCCTCTCTAGTTTATACTCTAGAGGTTCCTAACCTACATTCTAGGAACCTTTTTAAAGGCATATTTGGAGAAGCAGCTAGGTTGCCAGGCCTAGCTTCAGATCACCTCAGATGCACTTCCTAGCTCCATGTGACCCTGAGCAAGTCACTTAACCCTGTTTGCCTAGCCCTTGCTCTTCTGTCTTGGAGTTCTTACTAAGGTATAACTCTTTCAGGATCATTATTTTCCTCGGTTGGGTTGACGTATTTTTAAAAATATTTGGAGAAGGGGTCCATGACAAAAGACTAACCTTAAGAACCCTTGCTGCAAAGCAAATCTGAGGCAACTCGATCATCAATAGGAAGTTCAGGTTCCGCTTTGTGACCTTGGGCAAGTCACTTAACCTTTAGTTGCCTCTGTTTCCTCAGCTGTAAAAATGGGAATAACAAATAGTCCCTACCTCCCTGGCTAGTCAGAAGAATCCAATGAGACAGTGATTGTAAAGCACTTCACATGGTGCCTGGCACACGGGAAGCATCCTATGAATGCTGGAATCTTACGTTCACTTCATTGTATCTAAAATGCCTCTAATCAAAGTGGTGTAAAAATGGTCATGTTTGTTTCGCTCAGTGAAACTAATTCTAAAATAAAATACATGGACTTGTCTGGAACGGATACGTTTCCCTCCATCGTCTCCTGCTCTGGCTGGTTTATAGCTGTAACATTGGGAACAAAAGAACGCTTGGGGTGGGCGGCCATGCTGTTTTGTAGGGGCTGTGTGACCCTGGGCAAGTCATTTAACCGCTGGTTCAGTTTCTTCAGCTGCTTACGTAGTCCTGGCGTGGGAAATGTTTCCTAAGCGCTCGTTCCACTCGCCGTTCCGTACCCCTAAAGATGCTAAATGTTTCCTAAGCGCTCGTTCCACTCGCCGTTCCGTACCCCTAAAGATGCTGCCCCGGAAGCCCCAGGCCAAGGGCCTTGCTGGGCTTGTGAAGTCACCCCAGTACAGTGTGGTGCCCTCTGGTCTTGGGGAAGAGTTGTACCCCATGTGGCGCTGCTCCTTTTGTTTTCAGCCTTGCCAGGGAATGGCAGGGGTCCCCTTCAGAGCCAGCACTTCCAGGCTCTAGGCCTGCCTCTGACAACTCACCGCCTCACCACCCTCAGTGGACCTTGAGTGGTTTTGAAGAAGTTTAGCCAAGTTTCCCACCCCCCCCCCGCCCCCGAACGTAGGAAGTACAAAGTAGTGGGGGGTGGGGGGTGCCAGGAGGACCTGAGCCGCCGTCGGGCCGAGTGTCGCTGTGGGTACCTGGGTGAAGGCAGGAGCGAGCCAACCGGCGCTCCCCGAGTGAAGGCCTCATCCAAGGCCAGTTACTCGGCCGGCATTTTTGTGTAGGTCCTGTTACTTTTATAGAAAGAAGCAACGGTTACACTATGAAAAAGTGGCTGGCCAGCCGGAGAGAAGCTGGAGAGGATTTTGGGGGTGAAGCCCGGCCAGAGCCTCCAAGTGGGGCGCCTGCCTGTGGGGGTCTGAGCGTCCCAACAAGAGAACTTCCAGAAACCACGTGTGTAAAGAAGGTAGATAGAAGGGAAATTTGTTGGGACTATCGAGTGTGGAGGAATAAGTCTGAAATGAAAAGAACTTGAATGAGGGGCAGCTGGGTAGCTCAGTGGATGGAGAGCCAGGTGGGAGGTCCTGGGTTCAAATCTGGCCTCAGACACTTCCTAGCTGTGTGACCCTGGGCAAGTCACTTGACCCCCATTACCTACTCTTAACACTTCTGCCTTGGAGCCAATACGCAGTATTGACTCCAAGATGGAAGATAAGGGTTTTAAAAAAAAGAGAGAGAACTTGAATGGAAGCTAGCAGAGGTTGGGAGCTGCTCAAATGGACTTGGAAGAAAATCCTAAACAGATTATAGACATGATGGTGTCTTCCATTAGAAACCTTCTATTTGTGATGATAGTAATAGTCCAAGTAGTGACAGTGAGGAGACGGAATGCCCTTAAAAACATTTAATAAACGGTGTTCCACTTTTTTATCTGCCCAATCTTATATTATTGGCTTTATAAATCATCATCTGAAACAATGCAAATAAATTTGTTTTTTAAAATTTTTTAAATCCCTTTTGGGATTTTATTGGCAAAAATACTGGAATGATTTGCCATTTCCTTCTCCAGCCCATTTTTTTTTTAACCTTTACCTTCCATCTTAGAATCAATACTGAATATTGGTTCTAAGGCAGAAGAGAGGTAAGGGCTAGGCAATGAGGGTTAAGTGACTTGCCCAGGGTCACACAGCTGGGAAGTGTCTGAGGCCAGATTTTAACCCAGGACTTCCTATCTCTGGGCCTGGCTCTATCCACTGAGCCACCTGGCTGTCCCCGCCCCCTTGCTTTCTCTTGACAGCTGAAAGAAATTAGTCAATCAGTGAACATTTAGCAAGCACCAGCTACATGCCTGGTACTATAATAAGTGCTGGGGATTCAAAGGCAAAAAAAAGGCCCTGCTCTCAAAGCACTGGCAATCTTCCAGCAACGTACAGACAGAGAAGCAGGATGAATGGGAGTTGTTGATCCATAGAGGGTAGGCACCAACATTAAGGGCAACAGAGATTTCTTAAAAAGGTGAGATTTTAGCAGGCATTTGAAGGAGGCCGGTGGTGGGGAGGAAGAGAACATTCTAGACATGGGGCACAGCTAGAGAAAATGCATGGAATGTGGGGTGGAATAACAGCAGGAAGCCGATATCATTGGGTCACAGAATAAGAGGGGTGAGTGGGGGGATGGGGTGGCAGATCATTAAGGGCTTTGAACGCCAAATAAAGGGGGTTTATATTTGATCCATAAGAGTTTATAGTGAAGGAAGTGGGAGGTAGCCTGTTCAGACCTGCCAGCTGAGGGGAAGATGGGCCAGGAGAGGTGGGGAGAAACAGGTGGCGGGAGGCTGAGCAGCAGGCACCAGGGGGGTGTCAAAGGAGACCAGGGAACAAGATGTTCCAAGGGGAGAAACAACAGGACTTGGCAATGGGATTGAGGGCATGAGAAAGAGTGAAGAGTTGCAGATTGGGGGGGGGGGGGGAAGTAGTGCCCTTAGGGATATGGAAGTTTGGAAGGAGGGAGGGTTTTCAAGAAAAGAGGAAGTGTACATAGCTGAGTGAATAGAAAGGTGGGAGGTTCTGGGTTCAAATTTGACCTGAGATTTCTGAGAAGTGCAATCCTGGGCAAGTCACTTAACCCCCATTGCCTAGCCCTTATTACCCTCCTATATTAGATGCAGTAATTATTCTAAGAAGGAAGGTATAGGAGAGAGTGTGGGGAGAACAGGGGAGGAAGGGAGGAAGAGAGGGAGAGAAAGAGAGAAGAGGGTAAGAGGGAGAAAGAGAGAAAAGTTTTGAACATGCTGGGTTTAAGGGACATCCAGTTCAACATGTCCAATAGAGAGAGACTGGAGAAATAGATTTAAGAATCATCAGCATATGGTCATTGAATCCATAAGAGCTGATGAGATCATCAAGTAAAACAGCATAAAGAGAAGAGAAGGCTTGAGACAGAACTCTGAAGGAAACCCACAGTTCACTAGTGTGTCCTGGATGAACATCCAGTAAAGGAGCCTGAGAAGAAGTCAGACATATAGGAGGAAAGAAGTCATTAGTATCTTTGGAGAGAGCATTCTTGGATGAATGATGAAATTATAGAAATCAAGTTATAGAGAGTAAAGAAGACAGTATGAGAAAAGAAGTGGAGGGGTTGATTGTTTCGTTATGGGAGGGAGGAAAGGTAGCAGGGATAAATGGATCTAATTAATGTGAGGCTTGTTTGTAGGTAGGAGGGATACAGGCAGAGTAGGTAAGGAGATGGAAGATAAATGGGAAAAGTGGGAGAATGGAGATAATAGAGGGAGAAATCTGCCAGAAAAGACAGGATAGAATAGAATCACTTGCATATATTTAAAGGGTTTGCCTTGGTTAGGAGAAGGGCTCCCTCATGATGGAGGGCTGAAGAAGACCAAAGGAAGAAAGTGGAAAAAGGCATCTGGGAGTTGTGGGATAAAAAAAAGGGGAAAATATGGAACATAGCAAATGAATTCAATTTTATTTTTTAGTTAAAATATGAGGAAAGGTAAGGGCTTGGAGGAGGGAAAATACTTAATATTGCAAATTTTTTACATGTATGTTTAATATGTAAACAAGAAAAAGAGCTTAAGTCATTTTCACCCTCCCTAAACTTGTTTCAAAAATTACTCTTCCCTGAATCAATCTGAACTCAAAAGAGAAAGTACATTTAAAGTCACCTAAGTGCCCCAGCTATAATCATTAAACAGAACCCTTACTTAACATCTGTGGATACTCAGAACTCAATATTTTCTAAATCTTTCTTGTATGAGGAACACACAGTACAGAAACATGATATTTTGAGCATTCCATTCTGTACTGTACCCAGAATTGGTGGGGAAGAATCTGCTGAGATGAACAGATAAAGGAGTTGTTTACAAAGTATCCCATCCTTTCCAGTCCAACCTATACACAATAATAAACTTCTCTAGGGAGAGGATCTCTTCTATCTCCTCCCCACCCCCAGGTCCTGCCTGGATGCCTCCTGGCTCTTGTGATAGGGTGCAGCCATTCAGTTGTGTCAGACTCTTCGTGACCATGCCAGGCCCTTCTATCTTCCACTGACTCCCAAATTCTGTCCAACTTCACGTTCGCTGTTTCCGTGCCTCGGTCCATCTCCTCTTCCAACCCTTTTTTCTTTTGCCTTAAATCTGTTCCAGTATCGGGCTCTTTTCTAGTGAGTCCAGTCTTCTCATGGTGTGTCCAAGGGATTTAAGGTCTTTAGCCCTGGACCTTCCCGGATGGTCTGAATCAAGTTCTCATTGGTTGGAGCTTGCTCTCCAAGGGACTCGGAAGTCTTCTCCAGCACCATAATCCCTACACTGGGCGCTCAGCATTCCAGCTCTCACAGCCAGCTTGGACTCGAGGAACCTTGGAGGACAAGGGCCGCCTCTGCTTTTTAGTCCGCCGTCCAGATGGGCCAGCTTTCCTTTCGCGAAGCAGGTAAAGCCCCAGGCGAATGTCCCGGGAAGGAATAGCCACTCCCTCCACCCCCAGGGTCAGGATTATTTGAATGGAATGTCGGGGAGGAACTGAGGCTTGGGAGCCAGAGGTCCGTGGCACCCCTTCCCCCCCAGGGCCTCGGGTTCTTGGCTTCTACACCACGTGGTAAAAGCATTTTACAGAAGAGAAAATCAGAGCCAAAAGGACTAGCGGCTTACTCGGCCAGGGTCCCGCTACTCAAACTGACCGCCTAAAGAGGGAGGAAGTGAAGGCCGAAGCCCGGGGCGGGGATGGGAGAGAAAGGGTGGGACGAGGAGCTGACGGGGGCGGGGCTCAGAGGGGACAGTGATTGATCGGGAGGCGGGGCCTACAGGGGGAGGGGCTCAAGCGGGTAGCTATATATGACGGATTTCCGGGCACAAGTTCACCGCGGAGAAGGATGTCGGTGTCAGGCTCTTTGACCGAGGAGGTGGGGGGCGCTCTGTCCTGGCCCCGGGTGCTTCTTTTCGGGGACTCCATTACTCAGGTATTACGGCCCGCCCAGGGCAGCGCGACCTTCTCAGGATTCTGCCTATTATTTATAATTATATCACCTCCACCTGCCTCGGTAAACCTCCCCCCATTCTCTCCCAAGAGCCCCCCCGCCCCCCTAACCCCGCTAAGGAGAATCAAACAGAGCTCAGGAAAGCTGGCTGGTGGGAAAAGTCTGTTTATTAACCGTAGTGCTCCACAACCCTGGCCCTCTAACACCATAAAGAAGCTGTAGAACCTCTGTAATGCCCCCCCCTACACACGTGATCTTCATTGCTTTCTCCTCCTCTGAGCGCCTGATCTCTCAACTCTGCTCTTTGGGTCTCATGGTCAGTTTTTATTAACACGTGGTTCTCCTATTCATCCCAGACCCCATCCTCTTCCTCATAGTTCCTTGTCTTCTCCAATATGACCCCAAAGTCTTCCCTCAACATTTTAGTTAAGATCAGATTTACAGCTGGAATTGATCTTGGAAATGAACCAACTTTCAGTAATAATAATAATAAAAAAACACTTGTTTACTCCAGCAAGTTTCCAAGGCTCTTCACATACATTTCGTCCTCACTACTGGGGATGGGACCAAGTAGATTCTACTACCTTTGTTTTACAGATGAGCAAACAGATTCATTTTTAGGACTTGCTTTTAGCTACTCAGCTAGTGTCATAAGCAGGATTTGAAGCCTGGTCTTCCCAGACTCGGAGTCTAGCCCACTTTACTCATTTCCAAACACCTATTCCCATTTTCACCCGTTTTTATAGATCAACAAACAGGCTCGTGAAGTTTAAGTGACTTGGCAAAAGATACAAAAGTGTTAAGTAGCAGAGCTGGGACTCTAATTCCATTCTTCTGGTTCCAAATGTCATTTTTTCCCCCACTGTTCCAAAATACCCTGGGATCGCATAAGTGTCCAGTGTGTAGGTATCTTTATATCTTTCCATCTCCCACTGGACCCCATAGTTATCTTTTATCTTCATCCACAAGGACCCATAGTCTTATTCTGTAGAACCAAACAATCCCCACATTTTGCCTCTTTGTCAGTGCTCTCTTTTTTGCACCACCCCCTATTTCTACTTTAGCCCTTGTCCACCAGCATCCCCATTTTCATCTGAACTTTCTGCTCAACATCTTTGCCTTAGAGTAGAATTATATGCCTGAGCTACTTTAAAGTTGAGTTGTAAAATTCAGATGGCAAAAATTATCTTAAGTTAAGGAGAAATTGATTGTCAGATGCAGTAGCCAAAATGCATACATTTAGGTTGAATACATGTATACAGGTAATCCACAAGAGATTCCCCCCCAAATTGCTCCAATTTGTACATCCTTGATCTAGCTTCTCTTTAACAAACATTGTTCCCCAGTTGGCATAATACTGATTAAAGTCCCTTTTCTTATCCTGAAGACATTCTGTTTTCCAGATTGTCAAGAGATCTCCTGTACAATCTTGCATTCTTGTTTATCAGAACTCTGTTTTGTAACCTTGTGGGTCAGCCTGAATTGCTTCCCCTTATTAAAATCTTTTTATAGGCATACATGAAAATTTAACTCTTTACTTCCTACTCACTTTTCCTACTTGATTGTCAGGTCACTCCCCTCTTGGAACTTGGACTTGTTCATTTTAAGCTCCTGTAGAAACAGAATAGCTTCTTGAATTTCTTTTAAAAGCCACCAGCTAGGGGGCAGCTGGGTAGCTCAGTGGATTGAGTCAGGCCTAGAGATGGGAGGTCCTAGGTTCAAATCTGGCCTCAGTCACTTCCCAGCTGTGTGACCCTGGGCAAGTCACTTAACCCCCATTGCCTACCCTTACCACTCTTCCACCAAGGAGCCAATACACAGAAGTTAAGGGTTAAAAAAAAAAAAAAAAAGCCGTGGGAGGCCAATAAGAGAAACAGAGTCTTAAATAGATAAACATCTGAGACTCCTCTTTTGACTCTTTTTCAGATCCACATCTTTTCTTAATAACATTATAGGTCCCATTGGAAAGCTTTAAACAAACCAGCAGTTACTGGGTTAACAATTCCTCTACAAGAAAATTAAGATCCCTAAACTCTAAGAATATTCCTAAGTCAGCTAAGGTCAGAGCAAGAAAAACTTCATCCATCCGGGTGCAGTCCTCCCGATAAAAAATACAAGACTCAATTCATTTATGATATCCATAGAATATAGTTACAATTCTCAGAATTTGCTTGCTGATATCCAGGCGGCTAGAATTCGGCCTTGGACCCTGTTCTATCTTTACTTTGAAGCCTCCAAAGATTTTCTTTTGTGTGATTTGTAACCACGAGCTGTAAGTTTTTCTTTGTGTTCTTTGTGTGAAAATATATATAATAAACTCCATGCTCCTGGAACCAGAGCTGGAAGCATGAAGTAAAAGACATTTCCCTTGTCCTGTTATTATTTCCTTATCAACTAAACTGTCCTTATCAGATTATCAGAGATGATAAAGAGATCTCCACAAAAAGCCACCAGCTCCTGACCTATAAAGACTCTTTCCTCCACTCCCCAGGGCATAAATACACCCAGTTTACTGTTACTTCTTGGAATCTTTGACATGCTGGGCTCTCAGCAGCAAGCATCCTAACTTCCTGAAGACTTTATTTTTTGATAAAATAGTAACCACATATCCCCTTCCAAAGTCATCCATGGTATGCTGATTGCACTTTTGGTGTCTTTGTCATGAGTAAAATTTATTTGTCTGGAATATATTTTAGTCATCTACACAATGCCTAATAAGGTCCTTTTTAAATGCTTCAGAGAGGAGTGAGAATTTGGCACAAATGATGATTGAAGGCTATCGGAACTTGCAAAGTAATTTTGGTACAGCATGTTCCTATCACATTAAGAAAGGTTTTGAATCTGGGATATTAATGAGTGCCAGGCCTGGAGTTAGGAAGACCTGCCTTTAAATCTATATGACCCTGGGCGAGGCACTTAACCCTTGTTTTGCTCAATTTCCTCATCTGTAAAATGAGGAGAATAATAGCACCTACAACCCAGGATTGTTGTGAATATCAAATGAAAAAATAATTTTCAGTGCTTAGCTCAGTGCCAGGCACATATAGTAAGCACTTTATAAATGTTAGCTGCTATTATAGCTATTATTATACTTAATAAGTTATCTTTTATAGCTTATTATACTTCTTACACTTAATAACTTTAAAATGGCATAGAAATACACTTTTTCTAATAAGATTGGTTTAATTCAGTGTATATTAATTTATGAAATTTAAATTTAGGGTGAAAATGATAGGGTTTTTTTTTCTTATTTATATATTAAACATTTACTGGTATCCGCAGACTAGCAAGAGAAAGCAAGTAAGGCCTCTCCTCTCCCATTTTGGCAAGCTTTTGAGAAGTTGTGGCTACAGGAAGCCTTTCTTGACCCCTCTTAATTCTAGTGCCTTCCCTCTCAATTATTTTCTATTTAGGCTATGTATATAACTTGCTTGCATATATGCGTTTGCTCATTGTCCCCTCCATTAGGCTGGAAGCTTGAGGGCAGGAACTTTTTGCCTCTTTTTGTATCTCTATCACTTGA
The DNA here is from genome assembly GCF_016433145.1 of Gracilinanus agilis. Classification (NCBI taxonomy): domain Eukaryota; kingdom Metazoa; phylum Chordata; class Mammalia; order Didelphimorphia; family Didelphidae; genus Gracilinanus; species Gracilinanus agilis. Next base: position 211,222,145 of record NC_058131.1, read on the forward strand.
CACAGTGCCTGGGACATAGTAAGGCAGTAGCAAGGAAATTACTATTGAACTCACGATCACATTGACTCTACACCTTTGATACAGAAGCTTTTGTTCCTCTGTACATCCCCACCCCATGCTTGAGGAAGGTGTAGGGAACCTTGATGGGAGGTTCTAGAATGATTTTTTGCAACTAACTCTTTCAATTATCTTGGTGTATTGACATACTCTTTGGATTGCTGTTGTCTGCTTTCCCACTAAACCTACAGGCAATCTATTATGGATAGAGGATATAGATTTTTAAATTGTTTTTCAAGAAAAGTGACTTTTATTTGCCCTCATAAAATGTTGACAAGCTGAAATATTAATTATCACAGGAAGGAAAGTCACATTTCACAGCCAAGATTAATTCTAATGTGTTACTATGACAACCAAAAATCTTTTTAAATGAAGTGTTAAGGGTCAATAGAAGAGATGGCAGTTCAAAGGAGTCTCATGAATGGTTAAAGTAATAACTTGTTCTTCAGTTTTCTTTCCAGCATGGTGGATGGGGAGCATCACTGGCTGACAAGCTGGTCAGGTGAGAGTAGTTTCTATATTATTTATTGGTGTTTATTACTTTAAAATATGATTACATTTTAGTGAAACTTGTAAAGGCAGATATAGTCTTTTTTTTTTTCACCCTTACTTTCTGTCTTAGTCTAAGAACAAGGGCTACGCAGAAAGCAAGGGTTAAGTGACTTGCCCAGGGTCACACAGGTAGGAAATGTCTGAGTCCAGATTTAAACCCAGAACCTCCCAACTCCAGGCCTGGCACTGCTGTATCCACTGTGTCCCCTAGCTGCCTCCCACGATAGAGCCTTTTTGTTAAGGCACTGTGTATATGGTGTAGTGAAAAATATGTTGGTTTTGGAATCTGTGTGTAGACTTTGGTTCAAATCCTGGCTCTTTACTACTAGTGTAAGAGGCAGCAGAGCAAGCAACTCTGGTTCAAGCCCCACTTCTGACAGTCACTACTTTGGGGACCTCCTTCATTTAACCTGGTTAAGCCTCAGGCACGTCACAGGTACTTTTAAGCTGCAGAACAGTTGAAGCTCTGCTTTCATAGCAGGAGCTTCCCAACTAGAGAGTGCACCTATAAGATTACAAATAAAAAAACCCTCATAAAACTTGGCAGGTCGGCCTAACCCCTGAGGCTCACTTTCTTCATCTGTAAAATGTAGAGTTTGGGCAAAATGACCTTGTAGGACCCTTCTAGTTATACATTCATGGTACTCTCTTTATAAAAACTGCGAAGAATTGTGTGAGTAAATAGCAGGTTTTTCTCGTCACTTTGTGTAAAGGCAAAACCAAAATTTGGGAAGAATAAGATTGTGTAGGCAACAGAAAATGCCCTTTTAGTTAAAAGGGAAGTTTGAGTATCTTCTATCCAAAGATGCAAGAAATGGGCTGAGGACTGACTTCATTTTTTGAATTTCTATTTGTTAAAGAGTTTGATTAGTCAGCTAAGTTTCAATCTTACCATTCTTTTGTATCAGAAATCAACTGTTGGTCATTTAAAAAAACACTAATAAATATTCTTAATAATTCAGACGGAATTAGTTATCATCTTGAGTAGTTAACACACTAGAGAATATTATATATTAATATAGTGCTTTAAGGTCTACAAAGCATTTTCCTCTTAACCATTTTGTCAGATGAGTTAGACAACTAAAGTGAAGGCACTTGTCCAGGATTGCACAGCTCATAAGTAGAGCCAAGGCTGGAATTCCAGTCTCAAATATATAAACTGAAATCCTTAAAGTTCAAGTGACGTTCCCAAGATCACATCCAGAGCACATAGCAAGGCCAAAATTCAAACACAAGCTAGTGACCTATAAATAAAATGAGTTTTCCACTAAATCACTATTATGTATCTTACTGTAGGACAACTTGTAAAAAAGTCATTTTTGTCTTCTCTGACTTTATAGTGCGATTCTCCAATACTTAGTCTTGCCTTTAAACTACTTCTTTAAATGCCATTTTTCAATTTTATCTCCACTCTGATCATGTTGAGCCATATCTAGCCTATCTAGATATAGTAACAGAAAGAATATAGGAGTTAGGGGGCAGCTGGGTGGCTCAGTGGATTGAGAGCCAGGCCTAGAGCTGTGTGCCCCTGGTCAAATCACTTGACCCTCATTGCCTACCCCTTACCGCTCTTCTGCCTTGGAACCAGTACATAGTATTGATTCTAAGATGGAATGTAAGGATTTATTTAAAAAAAAAAAAGAGTATAGGAGTACACAGCCATATTGAAGCTTTGGTAAACAGATCAGTAGTTTTTTTTCCTTACTCAGATTTTTTTCTTGTCTTTTTCATTAATTTCAGAAAATGTGATGTTCTAAATCGTGGATTTTCAGGTTATAATACTAGATGGGCTAAAATCATTCTTCCCAGATTAATCAGGAAAAGTAGTAATGCTGAAGACCTTGTTGCAGTTACGATTTTCTTTGGTGCCAATGATAGTGCTTTAAAAGGTAATGACTTTTTTTTTCTTTTCCCTTTTTCCAGGCTCTTTTTAAATCCATTTTTATCTCACAGTGAAGGTATCTGTTGTTTTGTTTTGTTTTTTGCCGGGGTCAGAAGGGAGAGAAAAGTGTGGAGTGTTTCTTGGTACCTTAGTTAGTTATCACATATTTTTCAGTATCGTTTTATGCTTTTCTTTTGGCTTTAATGTGATTTTTTTTTCCCCCAGTAGCTGGATCTGGGTTTATTCCTTTCTCTGGAGTCTAGGGGAGAGCAGTTAAATGGGAGTAGGTTGAGGGACAGTCCTTGGCTTTGAATCTAGGTTCAGCTAAGATCTTCCTAATGGCCCTGTTCTTCTCCAGGGTGGCTGGAGTGGGGCAAGATAGGGATATTCCCAACAACAGCGATCAGCAGGGCTGAGGAATGGATCTGGCCTGTGGCTTTGTTCTCCTTCTCCAGCATGGAGAGAGCTTCAGCATCAGAGCTGGGATCTGACTCTAAGCATGATTTCTACTATACACCTCTTCCCCCCTGACGCTCCCAGAATAGGAGGGAGATACTTGATAGTCAAAAAGAACTTCCCTTCATTTTGACATTCAGCCCTTCACCCCAGTGAGCTTTCTCTGGGTACTTTTTCCATACCTGCAACTGGCATGGGGCCAGCCGGAAGCATCTTGCTCTTATGAAGATAAGTAGACGCTAGTTGGGGTGTCTGCACGCTTTATCACCGTGGCACAGGGATTTAGGATAGGCCGGATGGCAACTTGGACATGAGTCCCAGCAGTCTGGCTGAAAATACTGTTTATGTATATGAAGGTATTCCTAGAATTCCAGAAAAATTTAAGCCCAATATATCTGAAATTGTCTTTTTCTTGAACTACACATTACGTTATACAGTGAACTGTGACAATCAACAAATATTTATTAAGTGCCAAATGTGTGCAAGACATTGGGCTAGGTGCTAAGGATACAAACAATTCCTGTTCCCCAAATGCATGAGGCAAGAACAATGTAAATATACAAAGCATAAATATTAAGTGAATAATCACAAATACATATAAAATAATTTGGGAAGAAGGGCACTGACAATTGAAAAAATTATTGTGCGTGCATTTTGGAAGAGTGGTCAATGGATCTTTTCTGTGACTGAATAAGTTAGAGTTACGTGCATGAAGCTATGAAGGGTTTGGCTTCGGTTAATAATATTTTAATGTTTCTCTTGAACAGATGAGAATCCCAAGCAACACATTCCTTTGGATGAGTATGCTGAGAATTTAAAGAACATGATAAAATATCTAAAGTCTGTGGATATTCCTGAAAGTAGAGTTATTCTTATAACACCACCCCCGCTTCATGAATCAGCTTGGGAAAAGGAGTGTACTGCTCAAGGTAAATACAGAGATACATAGAAAGAGAACATGTATATACACACACACTCAAAATGTTTTGTATTTGGTAAGCCTTAAGTTACACCAAGACTACACTGAATGCTTGACAACGTATGAATAATATACATAAAATGTTATCTAATTGTAAAGGGATACACAAATGTAAGCATCACTTTGATTTTTAGTCATCTGAAATTTAATTGAACCACTCTTCATATCTTTTAAAAACATGTATATGTGTGTATACAGACACACATACACACATATACATACACCCTTACCTATACAGAGTATCAATTCTAACTCAGAAAGGTGGTATGGGTTAGACCAGTGATGGGCAAACTTTTAAAAGAGGGGCCAAAGGAAAGGAAATGCTCATCTGTCAGTCTGTTTCTGAGGCAACTCTTTCGAAGTTTCATTGTATTGTATCCCACTCATTGTATTCATCAGATCAGGAATAATGTCAGGCAGCCAGATAGAACATTTCAGGGGGCCACATCTGGCCTGCGGGCTGTAGTTTGCCCATCACTGGGTTAAGCAATTGAGGTTAAATGACTTGCCCAGTTATTTAGCATCTAAGATCAAATTTGAACCCAGGTCCTCCTGATTCAAGGCCTGGTGGTCTTCCACTGTGCTCCTTAGCTGCCCCTCTCCACACCTATTTGTGGCCTAATAGGGATTTATTTGCCCTTTAAAATTTAGGTTCTCGGTCTGAGTACATTTGTTTTTATTCCCCTGTCAAGATTCTGTCTGCCTATTTTAATCTGTTTTTTGCCTGGAGAATAAGATCCCTCTTCTCCATTCTAGCCTGTGATAGATCACTTGGGTCATGGGACTACTCTTTTTCCTAAAAACAAAAACTCAAAGCCTCTGCCATGCTCTCCACTGGCATAGAGGCATGGACCCCATCTTAAGAAGCTGTCTTGTAGTAAAGGACAATGTTTTGCCTGTCAGCCCTGTGGTTTGCTACCTGTGCAATAATGAATAAATTATTTAACCTTTCTAGGCCTTAGTTTGCTAAACTATAGAAGTGAGGAGTCCTGTGCTAGATAATATCTAACGTCCCTTCCAACTCTAAATTCTGTGACGTCCTGTCCCCTTCCCTGCAGTTCTGTATTATAGAAACTGGCTCAGCAAAATTAAATCAATTACCCAAAGATAACATAGCTAATAGAACCTAAGGCTCCAAGAGTAGAGTACGCTTCCTTTTCTAAATCAATATGCCTTTCATAGGTGAGGACTGGTTATATTTGCCACAGCAAAATATAATAACATGGTGAGCTAGATACTATTTTAGCTTCTGACCTCCACTTCCTCATATCTGACAATCTGGTGGTCCAGAAAGGTGGATACAGCAAAAAATATACAGCCAGCTTTCAATTATCTATGAGAGAACCTGGGTTCGAATTTGGCCTCAGAGATTTCCTAGCTGTGTGATCCTGGACAAAGGTATTTAACACCAGCTGCTTAGCCTTTGACACCCTTCTGTCTTAGAATTAATACTAAAACACAAGGTAAGGGTTTTTTAAGAAACTAGATGAAACAATGGGAGGCAAAAGAAGCCAAAACCCTAGAATCTATGAGATCTTGAAGCACATACCCAGAATTCTGTAAGCTAAAATAAACAAATCTGTAGCTTTCTGTTGACTCATTTCATTAATTTGGAATACAGGCTTGGAAAACATTTGTTAATTATTCAGGGCCTATAAAGCTCAGGCCTAGAACCCTCATGTTTCCCTTCAGCCCTGCTATCCCAAAGATCCCAGTGGCAACCCTCACTTGGGCCCCTTCTCTTTAGCCACTGTCCCCCACCTCACCGTTGCCTTATATGCCTCGCCCTCATATTTCTTCATGTCTGTGATTCATTCCCCCAATGCCAGTTCTCACCCTGCCTTTCATCATGGCACTCAATCTTACAAGCTTATTGTACTAAGGAGGAAAGTTATTGGCATCCTTAGGGTTTTCCCTTCAGTTTCCAGTTAATTATAACAATCTTCTGTAGACAAATAATCATCATCTGAACTTCTTATTGTACTGAATTAACTTGTATAAATTAAGTAATAAAAATGTATAAAGCATTTCAGCTAAGGTTGACATAAATTATCTGGTACCAACTGAAAAATTCTACACATTACTTCAGTAAATTAAGGAGGTAGTTCCATCATTGTGGGTGTCTTTCCCATCCTCACAGGAACAAAGATAATCTTCAAAAGTTGTCCCTGACAATATCATCACCCTGCAGCCAGGATGCCAAAGCTTGAGCTTTGCTAAGGTTGTTCCTCCTTCAAGAATTGTAATCGGTCCCTGAACCTATGATGAAAGCATTTCTAGCTGGTAGCCAGAGCAGGTGGCCAGCTTGACATGTCTCTATACCACATAGGATGTATAATATAATGTGGTTCTTCAGGTCTACTAAGATTATTACAAAAAATTTTAAATATTAATTATTAAAGACTAGGTTACACCAAAGTAAGATCAATGCTCAAGTAATTGAGAATTAACTATGATCAAAAGACTAAGAAAGTCAATGGGTGTCCTTTGTTTCCCACTTGAATTTCTATAGAAAAACAGCACAATAGAAATAGGCCATGTTGGTTAGTCATATACTAGTAAAGTAAAAGACTACTAAACTATCTTAGACAAATTTAAAGTTATTCTTGGGCATAGTTATCACTTTAAGAGTGCTTTGAATTTTGATAACCCCCATTTTCCAACCTTAGGCTACAAATTAAACCGATTGAATATGGTTGTTGGTGAATATGCCAAAGCCTGTTTGCAAGTGGGCCAAAACTGTGGGGCAGATGTTCTTGACCTGTGGACATTAATGCAAAAGGATAACGAGGTAAGCTAACTTATTTATGCTTACCTGGATTGACAGGCATCATATACATGTAAATTGAAATAATGTTCTCCATAATCTACTAAGAAACATTTGTGGTACAGAAATGAAGCACCACAGGCATTTTCACTAGAAGATCTGGGATATTAAATTATTATCCTATAAAAAAAAGACAAGACCACATTTTTTGAGGCACTATATTGGAAAGAGCCTTGTGTTTGGAGTTCAGCTAGATTTGAATTTTGACTCATTACTGACTAACCCTTGCTCTTATAGTTTACTTTCTCCTCCAATAGCTAGCTCCCCCCACCCCCATCTCTCTTTCTCTCTCTCTCTCTGCTAGATCTATGAATGAGGAAGAAGACTTCACGATAAAACAAGAGGATCACAAAAAGTGGGCCATATAAAACTTAAAACCAATTCTACTAAAATTAGAAGAGAAGCAGATAAATAGCAGAAAAATATTTGTAGTAAGCTTCTCTGATAAAAGTATCATTTTTAAGATCTATAAGGAACATTCAAATTTATAATAAACCATTTGCTGATAAATGGTCAAAGGATATTGTTATAAAAATTAATCTAGAGACTTTACTAGGTTTATAAACATATATTAGTAAAGAGAGAGAAAAAGAACAATAGGTTCTTTTTGACTTTATGGCCTTTATGATTTCAGGTAAAAATCCAATCCTCCATTGCAACCAGCCTCCAAGCCACAGCTTCTCAGAGATAGAAGCCAGAGAGCCAGTTAATTCAAGAGCCTGATCTAGAGAAAAGAGCTCTTTTCTCTCTCTCTCTCTCTGTCTTTCCGTCTATCTGTCTCAACTGGAGGATGCTGGTCATGCCAAGGGACACATAACTATGGATCCTATGTCCTGATACTGGGGTGCATGGGATCACGGTCCCCTAAATATTTTACTTCACATAATATGAAGAAAGAAGTTTAGAAGAAATCCACGCCATATGAAAAACCCTACAATAAAGAATAATCATATGGAAAAATGCTCCAAGTCATTAATAACGGAGAAATGTTCAAACAACTTGGAGGTTTTGCTTATATTCATCATACTAGCTAAATAGACAAAACCAGAAAACCAACAGAAAACAGGTATACTTCTGTACTGTAGGTGGAGCTGTGAACTGCTTCAAGCACTCTAGAAAGCAATTGGGAAATGCTCCAAAAGTTACTAAACTGTGCATATTTTGGCCCAGTGGTACCATATACTAGCTCTATACCTTGAAGAGGTCAATGAGGTAAAAGATTCCTATTTTTAAAAGTTTCTACAGTAGCTCTTTTTTGTGGCAACAAGGAATTGGAATCGGAGAGGATGTCCATCAATTGAGGAATGACTAGACAAGTTTTGATAATGAGAATACTATTGTGCTAGTTTCAAAGAAAAATGGGAAGACACAAGACAATGCAGTGAACAGAACCAAGAGAACACATTATATAATAGTAATGTTGTGAGGGGCAGCTGGGTAGCTCAGTGGAGTGAGAGTCAGGCCTAGAGACAGGAGGTCCTAGGTTCAAATCTGGCCTCAGACACTTCCCAGCTGTGTGACCCTGGGCAAGTCACTTGACCCCCATTGCCCACCCTTACCAATCTTCCACCTATGAGACAATACACCGAAGTACAAGGGTTTAAAAAAAAAAAAGAATAATAGTAATGTTGTAAAGATAAAGAGCTTCAAAAGATTTAGGAACCTTAAACACATTGATCAACCACAATTTTTCCAGATAAACATGCTCCCTACATCCTGTTTAATGGGCTCGGTATAAACTTTTGGTTTTGTTGTTTTTTTTTCACACGACCAATATGGAAATTTGTTTTGCTTAATTCTAACAGAGGTTTCTTGATTTATTAATGATGGGAAAGGGGGAAGAGGCAAGAGAGAATGCAGATCTGAAAAATAAAATAATTGAGGGATGGGGGGCAGGAAATGATGATAACAAAAAACAGTATGGCTTCCTCATGCTGTCATGCCAGATCAAAAAGGATTACTATACTGGTATGTGAGAATGCTGAAGACCTAGTCTACTTAGGTTTTAGCATCTTTGGAAAAAATGGAGATGTGGGCCAGACATCAATAGTTAAATGGGTAAATAGCTAAATGGATAGTTGAATAGCTAGGCTTAGGGTAGTCATTAATATCCACATGGAAGATCCACAGTGTTTACCCATAGGCAGTTTAATGTATCTTCAATAATGTGGATAAGGGCACCTCTTTGTCAACTTTGCAGCAGACACAAAACTAAAGGGATAGCTAAAAAGTTATCTTGGAAGGGAAGATTACAGAACCAAAGCTTTGATAAAGCATTTACTTATCAAGGACTTAATATATACCACGTACTGTAATCACAAGCAAGAGAGTCCCTCCCCTTCAAGGTACTTACATTTTAATGCTGGAGAGGGGCATCAGTACAGCAGCAGCCAGGATGCAGAAATAGCCAGGAAGATGTGCTAGAAGCCAGGTTCTGGGTAGCACAAGGCAAAGACTCCCCTCCCTCCCCCCATTAGAGCCTGGTGACCCAGAGTCCAGGATTCTACTGCAGGGATGGGAGGAGACTGAGATGATGTTTGGAAGGTAGGCTGCATGGAGTGGAGATGGCTGAGAAACACCATGAAGCACTGCTTCTAGGAAAGATGAGGTTAAAGTTCACTTAGAGAATCTAAGGTTTTAGTGTGGTGGGGGAGATAGGGATGGTAGCCTGAGTGAAGAAAATATTAAATTTGACAGAAATTGGGGGCAGCTGGGCAGCTCAGTGGATTGAAAGCCAGGCCTAGAGATGGGAGGTCCTAGGTTCAAATCTGAACTCAGACACTCCCCAGCTGTGTGACCCTGGGCAAGTCACTTGACCCCCATTGCCTGCCCTTACCACTCTTCTGTCTTGGAGTCAATACACAGTTTAAATTTAAAAAACAAAACAAAACTATTACAACTTTGACAGAAATTAATGTAAAGTCTTACCTTGGACTCAAAAACTCAGTTTCACATGTACAACAGTGAGGGAAATATGTTTGCATAGCAAAATAACAGAAAAATACGGGTGTTCTTTTAGAGGTCTTCTGCTCAATATGAATTAACAGTAAGCAGAACAGCCAACAAAGCCAAAGAGAAGATATGCATTAGGGAGGCACAGCTTCCACGAACAGGGAAAGATAGTCTCATTGTACTCTGCCTTAAGTAGATCACATCTGAAGTAGTCGAGTTTAGGGTGCCAACATTTTAGGAAGGACACAGATAAGCCCACAGAACTTTTGAAAGAATGCAACCAGAATGGTAAAGGTCATCGGTGAATGCCATAAGAGGATTGTTTGAAGGAGCTGGGCATAGTTAGCTTGGAGATTGGGAAGAAGTAGATAGAGGAAGCAGTAGCTGTCTTCAAGTTCCTTAAGAGAGTTGAAAGAGATAAGAGGTATTATATTTGGTAGGATAGGACAACTTATTGAAGTCACACATTTGGGATATTTATCTTGGATAGATACTGAAAATTGATGGTGAAGTGAGTCCAGAATTTAATGGGAAGAGGAGGGTGGCTGGTATTGCTTTGGGGAATTATAAACCTCTTTTAATGACCCCACGTTTTCCTCTGGAATGAAGGCCCATATTTTTAACACTGTTATTATTCCAGTTATGTTATATGGCTGCAATTTATAAAACACTACAGTCTCTGAAGAGATGAATTTGAAGACCTACCCATAAGGGCAATATAACAGTCAATTGCAAATTAGGATTTATAGAGCTTAAAATATGCCACCTAAGGAACATATGAGTGAAAAAGACAGACCAGATATTTAGCAAGAGAGCTTAATAACTGACAGAACCCCTGTGATATAGAGAGAACAAGGCCCCCCAGCATATTGGAAACTTACTTAAAGGAAGATACAGTGCCCATACTGACAAGGTCACGGGTCCAGTGGCCTATGATTGAGTAGCATTTGGGAAAAGATGGGAGAAGACCAAAGGGGCTTACTTAACGTCCTGTAGTTAGGAAAATTGGACTCTGGTTACTTAAACATTTTGCCCCATCCTCAATAACTGCTTGCTAAAACTAAATGCTTAAGTGTATTCTCTACAATGTAGTGTAAAGATCATAATAAGAATAGATCCTGAAGCTAACTTTTCTTTCTAGAACAAAAAATATCCTTGACTGTCAGATTTAGAGTCTTTGTAGATCAAGAGTCAAGATATACCCCCAACTATAAAAGTATTGTACGCAGCAGCTTTTAAAATGTTAGCAGCAGCAAAATAGCTGAACTTCAGATATCTGTAAACCTTTTATTTTTCCCCTTTATCTTTATTACAGGACTTTTCTCTGTATTTATCTGATGGGCTGCATTTATCACCAAAGGGAAATGAATTTCTCTCATCACATCTTTGGCCTTTGCTGGAGAAGAAAGTAGCCTCACTTCCTTTGATCCTTCCTTATTGGCGGGATGTCGCTGAAATGAAACCTGAACACAGTCTCCTAGGGGATGGTGACCATTAATTAATTACTTAGAAAGCATTAAAGTGCCAATGACATTTCTAGAAATACTGCCTCAAGTTTTAGGCCTTGTTTATTATACTTATTATTATTACACTTATCAAATTACCACCTGCAATTTCTAAATTTCAAATTAGAATGTATTATTAAATTACTAAATTAGGAACACTGTTCTGATGTTATTAAATATTTATTGACAAATCAAGGCAGGTAGTATCAATTCTGTAGCTACAAATTCCATGCTGAGCATTGTTAATTGTATACATGAGGGAAAGGCAAAGGCAATTTTGTTTTTAAAAAAGTCATAAAATTTTATAAAAAATGGTTATATTACATTTTTCTGGAAATTATACGGATCTCTCACACTTTCGTACACACACCCACGCACCCCAGTGTTTCCAAAAGCATAACTAAAAATATAACATGATGACTACTTAACAATAACAATACCATAAGGCACAAGTTTCAAGTATTAGTGTAACAAGAATCCATGTAACAAATATATTCTTGAAACAACACATTTTGTCACAGGTTTGGTTAATTCCCATCAATTTTATAAATACAAGTTGAATTAAAATATCTTGGCTGGTGAGCACTATTACTCAGTACTTAGAAATGCTTTCAACTACAATTCTGTGTAAATCAAAATTTATCCTTCACGTAGCAATTGGCGATTTTCCAAGATCCTGGGACACTTCCAAAAGCAACAAATAATGCAAACATCTATTTGCTGATCTATCAAAAATAATTTCCAGTGGCAACTGTGGCAGATGCTACCCAGCTCAGAGAGAAAGACTGTGCTGTTTACCTGCTTGATACTATGACCACATTTTAAGTTACGTTGAGTAAATATTTCTTGCTTTTTATTCCCATTGTTCGTTAGAAACATCCTGTGTTCTTGTTGATAGGTTTTCATTAATCCAGAGCAATACATGTCAGTGTTCCTGGCCTAATAATATAGATTCCTTTAAATAAGTGACTTTTTCAAAAGTTCTTGGCAATAGGAATTCACAAAGATCCACAGAACAGAGAGGATGTCAATCAGCAGATGAGGTCTATCTAAACATTGGAAAGTCCCTATCAAAAAAGATGCTTAATATATATATCTATCTAAATGTTCCCTCTACCTGCAACTGTGAATCTTTATTCATTTGCCCCATTGAAGGGCTATACCACCAAAATTATTTCCAAAATCAGATTTTATGGCCCCTTATCTGCCAAAAGCTCTCAGTAATACCTGAGACTGGAATCCACATTGAGATCACTTACAATGAGATTTTGGTTCAGCTCAATCTTCATTTGAAAATATGCATCAATGACACTGTTCTAGGTTCCATGACAAATTATTTCTACAAGTCTCCACTATTCAAAGGATCATTATAGGCCGGCCATTGAAAAAAAAAATCTCACCTCTCTGATCAGTGCTGTTATGAATAAAAAGTTAAATTACAAAAAGCAAATATACACACCTAGATTTTCAGCTTTTTGCACCACAGGTTAAAAAGTACATTTTAAAGATTCAAAAAATGAAATCAAACCAGAAAGCTTCAAAATAAGCTTACCTCCTTGAAAGGAAAAAGGGCTAAGACTAAACACATGAGGACTATTTCAGTAAGGAAGGTCAAACACATGACCAGCATCTGCTGTTAAGTCACTTCCTTATTTGTCCCATTTTCTACTAAGCCCTTTGAAATATATAATGTAATGATTTTAGATGAAACTTATAAAAATTATTTTGTACAGGTAGGTAAAAAAAGTCGAGGAGGCAAAACCCTAAACTAGCATTCGGTTTCTTTGCTGTCCACACGACTTTGGCGCTGTAATTTAAAAGAGGATGCCTTTTCACTCCTTGTGACAGGATGGTCTGTAAGATCCTCAAAAGACTTTGCAGCTGAGCTGCTATTTGGGAAAGGATCCTTCTCAAAGCCATCTTCATCAAGGATTGAGTCAGTGCTTGGGTCTTCCTGAATGGTATCCATCCTTTGGTGGTCCAGCTTTGGGGCCACTGAGGGCATCACTGGAGCAGGCTGGAGTGGCTGAAGTCTACCAGGGGGTTGAGGCACAGGAAATGGTTTGATGATGCGAACAGAGGCCGAGTCCATGCTACTGAGCATTTCCACATTCTGAAAAGATAGATAAGTTTCACTGATAAGGAATGATTCTTTTTTTTAAAACTTTTTTATTTTAAAAACTTTTCCTTACTCTCTCAACCTTATGAAGAGTGTAGCATCTCTAAGAAAAATTCTCTTTAAACATACATTCATTTTAATATTTTGAGGAAAGAAGGAACTGTTAATATAAACTATTAATGACAACATGATTTGCTTGCTATGGTAAAAGAACGATAGCATCTCAGATTAGGAAAAAGGCTCAAGAGACATTAAGAAGTAATTCATCTCTAAGTAAATGAATCATTCCACAAAGGAAGAAGGGAGGGGAGATCTAGAGTAGAGAATAGTCTTGTCTCTTTAGTCTTCTATCTCCCTGAAGATTCTAGCGTTTAATAATCTTTCCATCATGATTTTTTTCCCCTTTTATCCAGCTTCTTTCTCTCCTGTTATAACCTTTTCAGTCTTACTTTCTGCCACTAAACAGTGACAGAATAGAATCACTGTGGGGAATCCCCAGTGAGCTGGAACATCTGAAAATCTAAGAATACGAGCTAAATGTCTTCAGGATAATCATATTAGTGTCCTGGCTTGTGCACCACAGTGGATCACAAGTGATCTTTTGTCATTCAAATCACAGGAAAAACTTAAAAATTGTAAAAGTGAGCTAAGTGATACATAATATATTGACATAAACGAATATAGCAATATGTAACAGTAATATAATACAAATGATTTAAAAAGAATTCTAGATTTCAAAATGGAAGGGATCCTAGGGGATCCATTTAGTCAGACCTCCTTCACTTCACAAATAAGGAAACTAAGGTCCAGAGAGGTTAAGTGACTTGCATAAAGTATCATAACGTTGCATAAAATCACCTAAGTAAAGTGGTTACGTTTGCATTAGAATTCAGCTCCTCTGAATCCAAATTCCGTGCTCTTCCCAACTCCTCAGTGCTTCTCCTAGTCTAATGCCACCTTCACTCATTTCATGGAGGAGACAGCTTTTAAGCAAGACTTTGAAAAGTGAACTGACATCCAAAAGGTAAAGATGGGGGGTGAAAGTGGAGGTGGGTTGATGCATTACAATCCTAAGCAGCACAGAGACACAAACACTGGTTGACTCTAATGTAAATAGTATGAGGGAAAGCCAGAAATGTAAGATGGTACCAAAGATATATTATCTGTCCATGTACATGGCATACTTACACTGGGATGAAACAAAGACAACGATTCATACTGTTTATCCAATTTCTTGTCCTAGAAGAAAAATTCGAGCTAAGAAAACATTTCTCCAACAAAATTAAGCAACACATGCAGTCTCTCCTCACCCCCAATTTAGACCAACACTGAAAGGAATTTTTAGAATGACTATAAAACAAACCACCAGCAGGCCCAACAGGTGAATGGCTCTCCAGAGAAAGCTCTAAATCATTTGCCACCAAAAAATGTGATGCATTTCAACAAACAAGCTTCTGTACCACTAATGGCTATCATTATCTTGGTAGGATCAAGTGTGACCACAGGTAAGATTTCGTGTCAATATTCTGATGCCAAAGGCCTCCTCTAGAGGCTTTATTGATAGTTTGCCTTGTTCTCCAGTACAGCAACATGATAACGTAAGGCAGTGTTGGGATGGAGGAGTTACAGGGAAATGCAGAAAAGAGATGGTCAAGTCAATTCCTCAAGTATTTTCTCATTGGGATTAGTTATATGCATTAAGAGTACAACTGACCACAGGACAGTTCAAATGTAGGAGAAAAAAGTTCTTTGATTTTGTAGGTGTATATACACATTGCCAAAGAGTCCCCCACATGTAGCTATGCCCACACACCTTTGCTCACTACCACTTCCTTCCCAGTCCTGTCCCAGTACCTTCCTGCTTCTAACTTCTTCCATACCAGCCCTGTGCTAGGGAGACCACACTGGAAGAACTGGGTGGGACAGGATCAGTGCAAATGCCCAAAGTGAGTCCTTCCAAAACAAGTTTCATTGTGGCGTCTGATACATACAAAAGCCTTATCAGAATCATGTTGTGTCTTTTTAGAACCAAGAATCAGGAGTCTTTTAACAAAATTTTTCTACAAATGGGGGTTCTTTAATTAAATACTAGGGACTAGACTGAGAATATAGAAGTCAGTGAGGAAAAATAATGATTATTCAATTATTGGATATTCTGTTCAAGAAGGTCAGAGAAAAGTTAATTTAATTTTATATAGAAGATGAACTCGTTTATTTTAAGAGAAGGAAAGGAAGAACAAATAGTGGAAGCAGTTCTTAGCATTGGTGGTTGGCAAAATTTGTTTGACAGCTCTGAAGTTCATCTCCCCACATTTGCCCCACTTTAAAAGTGAAGATCATACTATTAACTGAAAACTGCTACAAGAAGGGTAAATAAAGTTCTGAAGTGACTCTTAGGAGATCTAGGTCTTTGTGTCATCTCTAAAACAGAGAAAACTGCCTTGCTACCAGCTATGGAACACAGAAACCAATCCGAAAAGCATTTTGGGTTGGTTCCTCAAAGTTTAGTTTGGAAAAAAACTGCGAGGGGATTCAGTGCTCTTATTAGTAGATTGAATGAATGTGTCCCGAACTAGATGGGTAACAACTTTAAGGTGGCTGTTTGAGGTACCTCTGCTATATTTAAAAAGTCCTTAAAAATGCTTTTCTTAATAAGATATACTCTTAAAAGAAATTCCTGTTTGACTAATATAAGGTCATAGGAGTAAGAAGCAACGCCTCAATAACATTAAGTTTGGGGGAGGAGGGACGGTGGGGAGGATTTTGAACAATATTTTGCCAGGATCAAATTCCACCTATCTACCAGAAAAGTGTGGTAGACTGTTGTGTTCAAAATTAAATTTATAATCCCTTAAAGACTTGTTACTTACCACACAATGGACAAGAATGCTGAGGGGAATCCACAAAATCAAGGAGAAGACCAGGACTGAACCAACAATGTTGTCTGCTAAAAACTTCCCTGTGAATAAAGAGAAAGAGAAATCTGGTTTCAGTCTTTCTAAGGTAAGTTAAAAATCCAGTTTCCCATTGCAACCAGCACTGAGCAATAGCTTGCCAGAGAGTGCAAGATGAGATAAACGCTCAGAGACAGGCACCAGCCCAGAGAGAGAGTTAGTTCAAGTCCTGAAAGCAAAGTATGACCCTCTTCCACCACCTCAGCTTCCCTAGCTGGCTTTTCAAATCTAAGCTCCTCCCAGCCCTGGATCTTTCCTTGGTCAGTGGCTTTCAAGCATCATGCCATCTGCCTCCATGGTGACATTGCACTGCTGCCAGGGGACACTGACGTCAGATATGGGACTGATTCCTACTACGATGAGTCATTGGGATGTGCAAGAAGGAGGTTCCCCTAGATATTTACTTCACACAATCTCTTAATGCAAGTAAGATTTCTAAAGTCCTTTGAGGTACTAGCTAAAGAGAGCATATGCAACATTAAAAGGATGGTGCTAATTGTTCAGAATGTTACTGGTCCAACTGCTCAAGAAGGCAGGCCTTACAGAAGGGCTCTTCTATAGACAGTGCTGCTCAGTGAGGGCTGCATGTTAATAAAAGGCTCAGAAGCCAATAAATAAATGCCTTGGTTCCATGTTTGTAGGGATCCAATCTAGCTTTTAGAAAAGAAAGCAGTTTTAATCCTGATTCCAAACATGTGGAATGAAATCTACATTACTACAATTTTATTTGAAGTGATCAAACTGATTCATGATAAATTTGCACGAGAAGCTTCCATTTATTCAATCTTACTCTTATTAGCAAAATTTTTTAAAAAGGCCATCTTTTCTGAATTATTCTATACAAATATAGAATTCTTGATTTTTCACAAATGGATTTATCCAGAATAAATCTTACTGTCAGATTTTCAAATTGCACATCAAGCAGAAGCACATCACTAGAGTGACCTCTTTTTTTAATTCTTAAAGCACTTAACCCTCTCCCCATAATTAGTCTTCTAAGAATAGTGAAAGTTCTCTAATGTTCTATGTGGAAACAGAGTCCAGGGAATCACTTACCAAAAGTATTGATGCTTAGCTGATCAATGAAATCCCAAATTCGCTCTATTACATCCTGAACCCGTTTCTCACATTTGCCCTTTAAAGGAAAGTGTTAAAGTAATTGATGCCATAAATACTGAATAACAGTCTCTAAAGTCCTTTCAAAGGGCCAGTTATATGATACAGTAGATAAATTGCTGGACCCAGAGTCAGAAAGACCTGAGTTCAAAGTGATCTCAGATAATTACTAGCTATATGACCCTGAGCCAATCATTAACCTTTTGCTTCAGTTTCCTCATCTGTAAAATAGGGATAATAACAGCATCTACTTCTCAGGGTTGTGAGAATCAATTGAGAGAGTAACTTTTTTTTTTTAAACTCTTACCTTCCATCTTAGAATTAAGTGTGTATTGGATCCAAGGCAGAAGAGTGGTAAAGGCTAGGCAATGGGGGTTAAGTGACTTGCCCAGGGTCACACAGCTGGGAAGTGTCTGAGGCCAGATTTGAACCCAGGACCTCCCATCTCTGGGCCTGGCTCTCAAACCCCTAAGCCACCTGGCTACCCCCTGAGAGAGTAATTTCAAAGTGCTTAGCACAGCACCTGGCACACAGTATGCTATAAAAATATTAACTAGTATAATTATTATTATTACCATACAAAAATCTAACTTCATAGACCATCTTTGACACCTAAACTTATCCCTATAAGCAAAAACAGAAATATTTTTAATGACAATAACGAGTCCTAGGATCAAAAGCTAGAAGGAACCTTTTGTAAGAAAACCTAAGACAACAGCCAAAGAAAAAGTATCGATTGGGAAATTTAGCTATGGTCATGGGAAGGGTCATATAGCTACTACTGAGGAAATATTTCCCAACCCCTCTCTATGCATTTTAAAATTTACTTTCACTATGTGTGTGTGTGTGTGTGTGTGTGTGTGTGTATTTTTGTCTACAGAAGTATCTGGGGAAAAAACGAAGAGGTTTTTTTTTCTGGCTTAAGAAGGCAAAACCTTGATTCCAGAGGATCAATGATGAAGCACTATCCACTTCCAGGCAACAAAATAACAGACTTAGCATGCAGAATGAGATGTATTTTGAACATGAAAAATGCAGGAAATTTGTTTTACTCAGCTGTGCAGATATACTATGTGGGTTTTGTCTTTCTTTTTCAATGGGGGCAAAAGAGGTGGGAGAGAGAAAATAGATTTCTGTTAAATGAAAAATACTTAAATCTATAAAAAATGGACACCAGGTTAAAGAAAAAGAAGGTAGGCAGCCAGCCCACTTTGGTTTCACTTAAAGTCCTTTTATGCTATGCTATATTATGTAAAAATATATAGCATATAGTTTGCATAAAATACAGCAGAACATATTCAGTAGAGCACAGGATATCATAATATATTAGTCTAGTGTATATTACACATTTCAGAATAATATGTGGTAGAGTATAAGATAATACCATAACATAGTATAGTGTGGCATGATCAAGTATATCACAGCAAGTAGAGCAAGGCACAATACCACATGTTTTAAGCCAGCATGTTAAGTGACATCCCTCTGCAATGTTACTGTTCAGTCATTTTCAGTCACATGTGACTCTCCATGACCCCATTTGGGGTTTTGTTGGCTAAGATACTGGAACAGTTTGCCATTTCCTTCTCCAGTTCATTTTATAGATGAGGAAACTGAGGCAAATGGGAAGAAGCGATTTTCTCAGAGTCACACGGCTACTAAGTGTCTGAGGCTAGATCTGAACTCATGAAGATGAGTCTTCCAAATCCAGGCCTGGCACTCTATCCCCGAATCATCTAGTTAACATCACTTTGTCATAATGAATGACATTGTGCCAGCTTAATATGCCATTTGTCACACTGTTAAATATCATTTAATTTTCTAAAACATCTAAAATGACACCATACAATGTATAATAGAGAACAGTCAAAAAGAACATCTATCATATATAATACCTTATCATGAATGCAGAATAAGTCAGCTATCACACAAGTGGAGTACGTGGCTTACTACTACCTAAGCATAATAAACGACTACATTTTTAAGAAATGAAAATCTCCAGGTGCTTGGAGCCACCAGATTGTTTAAGGCTTGTGCATGACAGACATACTTACATTCATGTCACAAAATCCCACAGTACAGGGCTTTCCTTTCCTCAAAAATAAGAAGTTATTGTCAGCATCGAGGTATGGAACGCATCGGCCAGATTCATCCCTACAGCACACCTTGCAGGAATGGTCAGTTTCTGAAAAGAGAAGACATTACAGGCCAACAGTTGGAGCTTCCAAATAACACCAAATTCTTCCTCCTTACTTTTCCTTTCCTGATAACACAACCTTCTTCAGAAGGGGAGTTACAATGTCTTTAAAAAACAAAAGAAGAGGGCAGCTGGGTAGCTCAGTGGATTGAGAGTCAGGCCTAGAGATGGGAGGTCCTAGGTTCAAATCTGGCCTCGGACACTTCCCAGCTGTGTGACCCTGGGCAAGTCACTTGACCCCCATTGCCTACCCTTACCAATCTTCCACCTATAAGTCAATACACAGAAGTTAAGGGTTTAAAAAATAAAAAAAAAGAATAAAAAATAAGAAGAAAGACTAGTTAATAACATCAATTTTTACTCTCTCAACTAATAGATTCTCAAAATCTCCTATTCATCTCTAAAAGACAATGTATAATATCTATAGCAGAATAGCAGCTTTGCAGCATTTGCAGAAAATTATTTTTAAAAAAATTTTTAATTGCATATAAGCATATCTTCCCATGTATGGTGCAAACTTTATACTGAAACCAAAATTTCCTTTAGAATTCTATATACCATTATGTTTTTACAAAGGGCAAGTTTTCAAACAAGCATACCATATTTTCTCAATATTGTATAGCAACTAGAAATACCAAACCTACCAGTTAAAATCCTTGGATTCTTGATTTAAAGCTAATTCAAAGCATTTATTATTTAAGCTGCCATTGTAATGAAGGTTTTTCAAAATGCTGGTAGACAATAAGGTTGGGCTCTGCATCTTCAGGTACCTGTCACTACCTGATAGATGCCACTTAAACAGCACTTCTCCCCAGTGTACAAAGAGCTCTCTTCACAACAATCAAGATAGGGTTGCTATGAGATGCTGAACCAGTTACTTCACCTAAACTATGGTTTCTCCACTGGCAAAATGGGGATTATCTCTGTGGTACCTACATAACAAGTGTGAAAATTAAATCCTAGGCCTTGGGAAGATGGCTTGCCCCAAAGGCAGTGAGTAAAAGAGCTGGGATCTGATGCCAGGCTCTTGCATTTCCAATTCAACATTCCTTTCACTATACTGAGCCACCTCTCAGAACAATTTTATCAGGTTAGCTATTTCTTGACTTTATCTGGCACAGAGCCTTGAAGATGGAACCAGAAGATGTTTTGATTCCTAGCTAACACTAAGTAACCATGTATCTTTGGAAAAGTCATTTCCCTTCTCAGTGTCTTCATCTGTAAAATGATGAGAGTGTATTAGATTAACTTTCAAGTCCCTTTCAGTTATAAATCTTTTTGTGTTAGACCATATCTAATTGAAGAACAAAGCAAGAAAGTTCTGGAGAATGTAGCTGAGAGGTCAATTTCATAATTAATAGGTTTGGATTTAACAACCTTGCTAATTTTTATCCTTAGTTTCTCTTTCCTCACTGCCTGCACAGAAAGGATCTACTCAGTCAAACCCACTTTTTTTCACAGCAAGAACAATCTGTTGTTTTTGCTCACCATTGCATGCACAAGACTGGAGGTTCTTCTCCCTTTCACAGAAGGGAATACACTCTCCATCTTTGCATTTTCCTAAATCCAAACAAACAGTATCGTCTGCAGCATTTCCAGGAGGGGGACATTCACTGCTGTTACCTAGAAACAAAGAAGTATAGAAAACATAACTATTGGAATAAAATACTTCCCTCATCCTCCTAACCATCCCCAAGTACATGATATACAGGCATATAATGCATTCTCTCATGAAAAGTAAAATTCTACAAAAGACATTAACTTGGCTTGTCAAATGCTCTAATATTTACTTGATATCTTTATCTCTACAGAAATAAAGATATTTGCTTCCTGCCTCTCAGAGTTATTATAGGGAAAGTACTTATTTTCTGTCTTAGAATCAATACTGTGCACGGGCTCCAAGGCAGAAGAATGGTAAGGGCTAGGCAATGGGAATTCAGTGACTTGCTCAGGGTCACACAGCTGGGAAGTATCTGAGGCTAGATATGTACCTACGACCTCCCATCTCTAGGCCTGGCACTGAGCCACCCAGCTGCCTACTACAACCAAATTTGAACCTAGGACCTCCTTGTCTCTAGGCCTTGCTCTCGAATTTACTAAGCTACCTAGCTGCCTCAGGGAAAGTACTTTTCAAACCTTAAAGTGCTACAAAAATATGAGCTGTTATTATTCCAAAAAGATGATCCACATATTGTGCAGAACAGCAGCTAACTACATGAGAAGGGATAAATTGTGCTATTCCTAGGACTCTGCTGAGCCATATTTTCAATATAACAGTAAAACTAGGTAGTGATAATATTTGACAGTGCTCTGTGGAAAGGTAGCTTTAAAGAATCAGACCCTGTTTCAAAGAAACCACTCAGGTTCATTTTAAAAGTCTGAATAACCACAGTGATTTTCTCTCCCTTTCTGAACTATGTATTCCATCTATTTGGGACTTAGCAACACAAGGCTGTAAATGTTATCTTTTCCCACAAGTAATCTGTCTCCTCTACTATACCATGTAATGTTGAGAGTTGAAGCTCTACTACATTTTTTGGTATCCTCACTGCCTAAACATAGGGCCTCATAATGGCAAGTACAAAGTAAATGTTTTGTTGTTAATAATGAAAAAACAATATGATAAAATCAAATAAGGCTAAAGTCAAAGAACCAAGCAGACATGAAGGGTCTTGAACAGCTGAGTGTGAAGATGAGGATGGAAGTCACTTTAGACCAGAGGTCGGCAACCTTTTTGGCCGTGAGAGCCATAAACACCACATTTTTTAAAATGTAATTTTGTGAGAGCCGTACAGTGCTCACAGTGCGCTCCTGTAACAGCGCCTGAAAAAAAATGGACTTTATGGTTCCTGCAGAAAGAGCCATATCTGGCCCTCAGAAGAGCCAGTTATGGCTAGAGAGCCATACGTTGCCGATCCCTGCTTTAGGCTGTGCCACAGAGTAACAATAACAGGGTCTCAATCTCCCATCCTGTACCCCTTGCACAGTGTCTTTTACAAAGTTCTTTCTCAAGAGTAGCACAGTGCAGTAGGAGGCAGGGCAAATGCTATTCCATGCATAGGAAATGCAGGATCCAAGAGAGTTAGAAGTTTCCTGACTAACAAAAATGCTCTTTCTACCACACTATGTGGCCTCCTCATAGACAAGGTGGAAACTAAAGTGCCTGAATTAATGGAACTCATTTGTTACAGTTGCTTTGTTTAGGATGTAATGTTTTTCATTCACAGATCTGTCCCTTTTAAAGAAGTGCCCTCTCTCTCATCATTAAGGAGCCTTCATCCCTAGAACAGATGGACATCCTTCAAAGTCATAATCACAAACCTCTTCCAGCTCATATGAAAAAGAACATACTCCTTTGTTCACGTCTGTGAGTACTGCCAGTGCTTTGCACAGTGCCTTGCAACATAGTAGGCACTTAATAAATGTTTACTCATTGATACCTTTTTCAAAAATTATTTTTTCATTAACAAAAGAAAAAAATCCATACCTACAGAAAATTATGAAACCATACCAGCCTCAAAACTATTCACAATTTACCAAAAGTGGAAGCTCAATGAAAAGCTGCAAAAGTTCAAAAACTGGCCAGACAATTCTTGGCATCTAGAAGATTTAATGTTTAAGTAATCAATCTGTTTCTTTAAAATATATATGTTCGGGGGGCAGCTGGGTAGCTCAGTGGATTGAGAGTCAGGCCTAGAGATGGGAGGTCCTAGGTTCAAATCCAGCCTCAGACACTTCCCAGCTGTGTGACCCTGGGCAAATCACTTGACCCCCATTGCCTAGCCCTTGCCACTCTTTGCCTTGGAGCCAATACACAGTATTGACTCCAACACAGAAGGTAAGGGTTTTTTGTTTTTTTTAAATCTTGTTTACATCTTGAACTTAAGCTTATAACTCCAGAGTTTCCACTTAGTCCACCACACCCTCTTTGTTATATAATAATTGGACAAGAGGTAGCAGAATATTCTTTTTTGTATAACAAGATAGTCAGACAGACACCCAACTTCTCACTTATTCCTTATTGCAGAGGCCTTGGAAAGGTCAGCTTTATAATAATAAACATGTTACCATCCATAGTGATTTTTTTTTTACATTTTAATTAGGAATTGCCCATTTGTTGACTGAATCTGCTGTCACTGTGTCATCAAGTTTCTTGGCAAAAAAAGGCTATCTCTTATGGCTCAGGTCTCTGGTCTTGATCTTGACCAGGGTCCGGCTTTATTGGGAGTTTTTGGCTATCTCTCAATAAACCTATTTAGCTTGGAGATTTTTTTGCATTGGTGTGATAAATTTTTGCCACACAAGGCAAAAGAATTGCTGTAGTATACATTTGCATCCAGGAATTCTTTTATCAAACTGAA
The DNA here is from genome assembly GCF_016433145.1 of Gracilinanus agilis. NCBI lineage: Eukaryota > Metazoa > Chordata > Mammalia > Didelphimorphia > Didelphidae > Gracilinanus > Gracilinanus agilis. The sequence continues at coordinate 211,246,099 of NC_058131.1, forward strand.
TGGAAATGGGGGTGAAGTATATGATTTGTAATCTAAAATCTCTTCTAAAACAAAATGACCCTAAGTGGCTTTTCCTAAAAGATTTTTTAAAAAATTGACTCACATAGTTAGAAATTTATCTTAGAAGTAGTTCTAGAAATCTTTGCTAGAATCAATATTCTATGGGCAACTAACTTAAAAAACAACAACCCCCAAACCCTTACTTTCTGTCTTAGTATCACTACAAGTATCAGTTCCAAGACAGAAGAGTAGATAAGTGATAGGCAACTGAGGTTAAGTGACTTGCTCAGGATCACACAACTAGAAGGTGTCTGAGGCCAGATTTGAACCCAGGTCCTCTTGACCTCAAACCTGGCAATCTATTCTCTGAGCCACCTACCTGCCCCATGAGCAACTGACTTAAGAATTCTTGGCACACATTTCTTAGTAATCAAATGGAAAGAAAACCATTATGATGAAATACCTGTACAGTAGGATACGCCTTTGCAGGTAGCATTAATGGCCTCTTGGCACTTCTTTTCAGCTGTCTCAAATTGACAGTTTTTACAGCAAGGACTATTTCTATCACTGGGAGAAGAGGATTAGATAAGAAAGTTAAAATATGAATAAAAGTCCATTTTCAGTATTAAGTCATTTCTTTAGAGCTACAATTGAAGCTTCTATACTCAATGTGTCCTATCCTTTAGACTACTTCCTCTCTCTACCCCATCCACCAATACTTGCTCTCCATTACTGCACAACCATTTCTGTAATATTTCAGTTTATCTACTGTAAGGATTAAATTAGGAGTTTTGACAAAATAAGAGAGCTGCTTTTAATAATTTAAGTTTTAATGAGAATATAGTAGAGTTGTAAATTAATATCCCTTTAAGCCAGAGAAAAGAAAACTTCTGGCAGCTTTTAACAATTAGCAATTTGGTTTAATTAAAATAGAGATAGTAAAAGAATATAGTAAAATTAATATAGTAAAGGAGAAAAATATAGGAAAGAGGTAGAGAAAGAAAATTTCCAATGTTATCCTATAACTACATATAATTACTACTTAAAACTGCCTATATCTACCTATAACTAACAACCACCCCACAAAGTTCCAACCCATTCTAGCTCAATCAAAACCAACCCAATCAATGTTTAATCCAACCCCAATTAAGTCTGTCAACAAAGACCAGACACCTTCCAAAAAGTTCAAAAAAGGGAAAAAAAAACCTAACAGACCAAACCAAAAGCCCTAACCCCCCCAAAGGCAAAAAATCCTCTAAAGGCTAAAGTCAAAAGCGCCCTCTCAGTAAGCTCAGACCTGCCTTTATATTCCAGCAACTAAACACAAACCACCAACTAATCACCAACCCACACCACCAGCAACCAACTCATGCCTAGTAGCTGACTTCCCAGCAATTGCCAGCCCTGTCAGCAACTGACAGGCCGACTAACCTATGCTCAGCCCCTTTTATAACCTTCCCCCACCTCACTTCCTGTCTCTATGGTTTCTCCTTCCTGTCAATGTGGACTGGTTAATCTGTATACATTTCTATGGTAAAAGGACCTCCAGGTTTCCCATTAAATTAAAAAAGGAACAAAAAATTCCTTTTTACACTGCACTTAGAGATTTAGCCTAACTGTGGCTACATATCTCTCTAAACTTCTCTCCTAAAGAAGAATGCAGCAGGGAGGCAATGTGAAAGCTATATAGTACATAGAGAGCTGAATGTAGAGTCAACAAGACTCAAGTACTCCTCCACATGTTGGCTGTGTGACTCTAGAAATGTCACTTAAAACTCTCAGTGTCCCTGCGACTCTTTTAAGTTGCTGAGAAGATATGACTGTGGGTCAATAATAAGAAGTTCCTCACCTGAGAGCCTCCTATACAAAATCACAGATCCATTTGAAAAATATGCAAGAGCATCAAAGACATCATAAAGCAGCAAAAACACTGAACCCAAAACAAATGTTTTTGGCTTAAGAAACTGATTAAAAGACCAAGTCCTATGAGATTCACTTATAGCTGCTAATTACTCAAAGTATAAGGCTGCCGATTGTAATATGATGGCTTATTTAGAAAGCTCTTTATGTGGTTAGCCTGCAATTATCCTCATTTTTTAAAGTATTTCAAGATTTTCCCCCTCACCCCCACCCCTTTATATTCAGCCAAGAATTAACTTACTAGTTGGCTGGTCTGGGAAGGGATAAAGGATAGATTTAATGTCCTCAGCTATATTTCCAAATTGAGTCACCATTTAAGTTACTTATACTCAGGGGCAGCTGATAACTCTTATGTTAGCAAAGATGATCTAGTAATCTAACATAAGCCATATTTGAAAAATCTTAAAGATTAAAATTGTTACTCCATCCAAAAGAAGTATTATGTAATTTAGTCATTATTATGAACTGCATTTTAAAGCTGAGAAATTTGAGGGGGAAATGGCTACCATTAACATTAGCATAGGGTCACTAGCATTTTCAATCTCTTATTCATCTATAATGAGCTTCTGAGCATCTAATCAAACTATATGGTTTAACAATGCTCACCTACACTGAACTCCTTTCTTCAAGGTACAGTTTGTATTACAACAGGTGTCGTTGTTCAGATACATAATGCCAGGATCACATTCTTCTCCTTCATCCACCCTGGAATTCCCACACACATTGTTGTTGCGTTCTTGAAAACATTCACGAGCCTTACTTTCAATAGTCTTGAAGATGGATTGTTTACTGCAGTTTGAAAACATCTTAAAGAACACACAAAAAAATTCCACATAGGCCAAAATCATATCATAAAAATTCATTCCCATTTTAAAATACATCTGCTTCTTCTAGGACAAGAAATAATCTTTATTGTAAAACTTATAATAAGAAACTCTCTCAAGAAGCACCACTTCCATTACTTCTAGTACCATCTGTATGGAATTCCACCTCCCTTGTTTCCCCCTCAACAAAGATGCTGAAAAGCTAGATTGACTATAGCAAGTACTTCTTTAAGACCTTCAGAGGATGGCAAACTATCATTATAAAAAGTATATCCTGTCCCTGTAGATCAACTACACCAAGTAAGGAAATGCATTGTTCAGATATTGGCTGAAACTGATGCTTCACTGTGTCCAAGTTTCTTTTTGGTACAGACTCATTTAAATTTTTCCCTTCTTTTTAGTCTATAATAAAATATATCAATAGAAATCTCTTCGGTTCAAAGTAGAGCTG